>NW_020455478.1:602522-622853 GCF_003342845.1 Nothoprocta perdicaria
GGGGAGTGACTGCGGGGAGCCTGGAGCGAGGGGGTCCCAACGGAGTCAAGTGACCCAAGGTGCCAACACGTGCGGGAGGCACCGAGCTGGGTGCAGGCAGCCGGGCAGGCTGCGACTCCTGAGTCGCTTGGCTAATGGGGAAAMGGAGAGGGCACCGCGGCCGGGAGATTAGGATAAAAGGGGGGCTGCGGGCCYGGGCAACCTGAGAGACCCCACAGGGATGTGCCCRGTGGGCTCYCCCTTTGTTCRAATAAAGTTKTGGGTCTCCTCTGTCTCCTTCTGGACATTCAGTTCTGGACAGCGAGATTTTTCTGCGCACTAGCACCCCTTGCCATGGCTACCCCCTGCAGCTGGGACTCCCCATCACCGGGACCCCCAGCCATGAGGACCCTCCATCAGCAGGACCCCCTGCCATGGGAACTCCCTGCCACGGAGATCCTCCACCATGGAGACCCACCACTGCCAAGATCCCCTGCAGCTGGGACTCCCCATCACTGAGCCCCCTGCCATGGGGATCCCTGGCAACTGGGACCCACCACCACTGGGACCCTCTGCCACGGGGATCTCTCAGTCACTGAGACCCACCACCACCAGGACCCACCACCACCAGGACCCTCAGCTACGGGGGAGCCACTGCCAGCACAATACACCTTCAACAGGACCCTCTGGCATGGGGATCCCACAGCCACTTGGACTCCTGTCTTGGGGAACCCACACTTAACAGGACACGATGCCACAGAGACCCAGTATCACCAGGACCCATCTTCACCAGGACCTTCTTCCATGGGGATCCCACAGCCACCAGGACCCATTACCACCAGGACCCTCTGCCACTGGGACCTACCACCACCAGGATCCACTGCCATGAAGAACTCCCCACTGCTGGAACCAATCTTCATCAGTACCCTSTGTCACAGGGACCCAGCACCACCAGGTCCCACCTTCACTGGGACCTTCTGCCACTACTATCCCACTGTCACTGGGACTCAATGCCACCAGGACCCACCAACACCAAGACCTACCTTCATCAGGACCCTCTGACATGGGATTCTATGGCTACAAATGTCCCACTGTCAGAGGGACGTGCTGCTGCTAAGATCCACCAGCACCAGGATCCCACCACCACCAACAACAACGACCTCCATGCGAGTCCCACTGCCACAGGAGTCCAAACACCACAGGAACCCACTGCCACGGGAACTCACAGGGACTCACCACCACTCTCTCCTGCCACCTGACAGATCCACCACCATGGGGACTCACTGTCTTGGGAGTCCCACCACCATACAGTCACTCCACCATGGGGACCTTCTTCCACAGGGGCCATTCTGCCACAGGGGTCCCACCCTATGGGGCTCCCACTACTATGAGGACCTGCTACCCAGTGCCATATGAACTCCCCTCCACAGGGACCCTCCACCACAGGGACCCACTGCCATTGGGGTCCTGCTGCCAAACAGCATCACTGCCATGTGGTTCCCACTGCCGTGGGGAGTCCACTGCCAGGGTCTCATGGTTGTGGAGGTCCCAATGCCACAGGGACCCCTCTGCCACAAGACTCCCACCATCATCATGCGGCCTCACCACCTTGAGGGACAGCACTGATGGGTGGCCTCACTGCCACCAGGGTCCCACCACCACGGGGATCACACAGGCAGTGACGTGAGCGGATGGAGCCRGGTTTGGTGCCATGGCAGGCGGCCCCATGGGACCCAATTCCTTGAGCACCGAACCCGGCTCCGTCCGCTCRCCCTGTGACCTCGCACAGCTGAAGATTTAGTTCCCAGCGGTAACAAGAGAGGCAAGAAGAGACTTCAGATGAGGCACRAGAAAACGTAAGCGCTCTGGTAGCGCTGCTTGTAACAGTAGCCGCTGGCCTCCCAGGAAGCCGGCTGTGCCTCTCAGCCGGCGGCCGGTGTCGGTTACCCTGCCCCAAGGCCGCAGCGAAGGAGCAGGGATCAACCCCAGCGCAGCCGGGAGCTCCTGCTCAGGGTGCCCCGTGCTCCCGAGGGGCCTGGGCAGCAGGGGCCTTGGCTGYGCTCCGGGAGCAGCTCCGGGGCCCCTGCAATACGGAAACTGCCAGCTAGCTCTCCGGGTGGTCACCCGAGGACCATGGGCTGAGGACCACCAGCCTGAGGAGACTGTGGTTACCCTGGCTGCCCCTCTTGATACAACATCCCCCACACAAAGAGGGTAACCTGGGGAAGAAAGGAAAACAGCACAAGGGCTGAAGCGGCTGTGGGGTCGAGCCCTGGACATCCTGCACCCTYGAGCCGGGGTTTGGCTGCCCTGCAAGGGTTCGCTCTGCACTGCCAGGCCTTGCCCCTCCCGGGTGGATAAGATCCTGGAGACCCTGGATTTGGAGCCTATCTGTGGCATCCACTGCATACACGCCTGAGAGCACCCCTAAGAAAATGACTAAATCCAGGGGAGCGAAGGCCAGCAAGTCGCCGCGCTGCGCTCTGCCAGACGGCCGGCGTTGCTGCAGCTTCTCTCCTCTGCTTTCCCAGATGGGAGCCCCGCAGGCAGAGGCCAGTCTGGTGGGAGAGCAGGGCCAGGGGCTCACAACACAGCAGGGGGGCTGCGCCCAGGGCYGCGTTAGTCAGGATGTGTCTGTGCATCCTCTCCTTGTTTCTTCATAAAGATCAAAAAGTCACACTCCATCCTACTGCAGCCTGTCCCTGGCTGACTCCAAGCCTGGGAGTCAAGTCTGGGCTGGGAAGGTCCTTGGATGAAGGACTAGCTGGACTCTCTCTACTGCTTTGGAGCCTTTCCTCTAYGCCCTCAAACCTGTCAAGTATTTCTTCCCATTCTAAGAAGTTGCCCCTGAGGGACCTTAATCCACAAGCTCCAACATCTCTGACTCTAGCAGACTTTGAAATGGATCCTAAGGGCAAGTCCTACACCTGGAAATGGTTGGATTTGGAATCTGAGGCCTGGTGTGCTCACTGCAGCGGGTGTTCCTGCCTGCCAGCCAGCTGGGCGCCTCTCCAGGTAGGCTCCACCATCTGCAGACAACTGATCCTTTTCAGACAACCCTAAGACAGAAGGGCATCAATCTGAGCATTGAGCAGCCCCTGCAACAGAGGAGCTTCTCTAAACGCATGTCCAGACCTTCTCTTGGTAGGAACTCAAAAGCTATGGGTGCCCAGGCTGCTCTGGAAATGAGATGTCTCTCTTGAAGTAAATGCACCCCAGCCTGCCCACASGGGTACTGACACCCTAATGAAAAAGTATCCATGACCCTTGAAATTTCTTGTGGCTGCCAACTAGGAGGAAAAAAAATCCCTCAAAATGAAATTGTCTCTCAAATCCACACAAGGAGAAACCAAGTCAGGCACAGGACTTCATTCTGCCTCCAGGAATGATTTTATTGACACCTTTAGTATCAAAAGAATCAGGCCCTGACACAAAAGCACAATTTGGGCATGGGACCCAAGAGACCAAGTCAGCAATCTGCACTCCTGCTTGGYACAGTCCCTGTAGCAGGAGACATCCTCCCCTTTTCAAAGGCAAGGGGGCTAAAGCTAAATGCTGAGACACGCCTTTATGCCACTTTGTTGATGTAGTCTCACTCTGAGAGCCAACCCCAGCCATGGACAGCTTGGACCTCACTGCAAAAGCTCTCTCAGCTAAYGTTTTTATCCAGAAGAGCCAGGGGAGGCAGCAGCTTTGCCAGGAGRAAAGAACAGAGGAGAGAGAATAGATCTTTGTGCTTATCTGTTGAAGTTCTTGCCCCCTCCCTTCTTTTTCTTCTTCCTTTTTGTCTTGAAGAGCGACCGAACCAAGTATCCCCTCCAGAAGGCCTGGATGCGGGTGGCAGCAATGGTCATGGTGACCAACTCATCCGAATCCTGTTTTTGCTTCTGCTGACGCACACTGCGCTCCTCCGCAATCTGAGAGTACTCCTGGATAAGCACGTCATGTTTCTCCTGCAGCAGGGACACCTGGGCCTTCTCCTCAGAGTAGAGAGCATAAAGCTCCTCATATTCAGCCTGGCAAGACAGTAGATACAGGTTGAATTTTGAGAGCATTCAACAACAACTCCCAGTACAGCCCTAATTAAAGATCTTTTTACCATCCCAAATCTAGAGAGAACCACAACTAGCAGCTGAGTGGGGCCTTTTCAAAGGGACCAAGCAGTAACTGTATGCCCAGTGCCCAGGGGATTTCAAGAGATGCCAAGTCTGAGTATCTTCCAAGCTCCTTTGAAAACCGTCTCCTAATTCTCCATGTTGCAAACCCCCTTCACCCTGGGCACTCTGAGCAGGCAATGAGCATTGTCCTGTCCATACAGCCTGCCCTGCCTATACTGAGAGCAAAAAACCACAGCAGGTGGGATCAAGCTGAGCCCACGCTACCCGCTTTGCTGCAAAGTGGCACTGAGGCCCTCCTCACATGCTGCTTCCAGCTGGGTGCCCGAGAAGAGCTGGACTGTGTCAGCACGCAGAGGGCCAAGGACACACAGTTTTCACGGTGCAACCACAAGCACCGCAGTTTATTCCCTTCCTAACGCATTAGGGTAAGACCCATGGAGGAGGAGGGCTAGGGGAACACAGGGCTCCAAGTATTCGGTAAATAGGAAGTCAAAATAGCACAACACTGTTAAAACCAGGGCCAGGTAGGGATTCTTGCTCACTGCGAACTTTTAGGCCCCTCCCTTCACAATCCAGCGGCTTTTGTCCACCTTCATAAAAAAAGGGTATGAGAATGAACCTTCTCAAAGGAGAGGTTAAGAGATGCTGATTCTCAGCTTGCTACAGGTAATTTGGATACCAAGACAGGGGTATGCAGGCTGTTAAGTCCACAAGTCTCTCTCAAGTGGGCTGGGAAAAATAAAAAAACAGGAGCATGATTTGGACACGAGACAGGACGAACCAGATTGAGGATTGAAGCAAARGTGAAAGGCCTGTTCTCTAACAGCAGGTCGGCATGTCTGACAGACTGGAAGCAACCATCAACCTCCAAATACTGCGGGATTTAGCAGAGAACTGCACACCTAAGTAGGACAAAGGAATATTTGGGAATATGGGTGGTAGATTGTCCCTCAGTTCCATCCCCTCCTGTGTGTGACCCACACATCTGTCTGCACGGTGATCTACCTCGGGGAAGGGCCAAGTACCTTAAAGAGGATACCTGTTTTTCCCCCATGTCCGCATCATATTTCTGGATCCACTTCTCAATTTCCATCTCTACTTTGCACTTCTTCTGAAACAAACAACAGGATATGTTACTTGCAGGCACCTGAAGCYTGGTGAAAAATCACCTGAGTTAGAAAACAGTGAAACACCTCCTCCTCCTGGCACATCACGTCTAGCTGACATATTTTGCCCCGACCTTGGGRATTCTCTTGGGTTGAGCCTGTTCTCCCTGAGGCCAAAAAGGCCATATTTGGTTTACAGCACGGGCCTGGGTGAGGGCAGAGTACTGAGACACATCTGCACGGTGTGCCCTGATGCAGGAGATGAACACAGCTGGTGGAATGAGTTAAGTCATCAACAAACTTGGGAAACCACCCTCAGATTGAAAAACTCAGGAGCTGCTAAACATGAAAGTTGGACAGAAAAGASTCAACAGATGGAGCTTCTTAAAATGAAGAGAGATTCCTAGCTACAAATCTGTTTAGCAGTAGCTTGCCCCTGCAGTATGACCTGGTATGGCCAATTTACCCCAGCTGCTGCATTCACGCTCCATGAAATCACCAAGAGTAGGATCAGCTAGAGCCCACCACAAAGAACACACAATGTCCTGTGTGACACCGGCTCAGGATGTCCCAAGGGCTTCCAGACCATCAAGAAGGCAGAGCTGGCATGTCCCAACTGTTTATAYCAAAAGTGCAAAAATGTCTTGAGTCACCCAAGGCTAAAGCATGGGCTGAGGAGGGGGAAAGGAGGCCCCTGTGATCAGTAAATCTCTCTCTYTCTGCCTGAGCACTAGACTGAGGTGAACAAGTGACCCACAGCCCCTGTCCTGTGACCCTTTGTCACTGCCCGGCCCCACTGCTGGTTCGTTCTGCCAGGGTTGTGCAGTTATTGAACTAAAAGAGTGAAAGATGCACGGGCATGTGCTGTGTGGTGCACAGGAGGTCAGCGCCTGCTTGCAGCAAACACCAAATAGGGGTAAAAGGAGGGGAAAATCTGTTCTTTTTCTAGCTTCAGGCTGGTAACTGGCAAATATCACCAAGATGCTCAGGCCATACTTGTCGACACAGAGACCTGAGCCTGTCTGCTGCTCTTATTTCTCCTTTTCTCACTGTGATAAATCACACTTCCCTTTCATTTGATTAGGCCATGTCTCCTTGGACTGTGTCTCTTAGCAAAGTACCAGTCAGACTGGAAGTGCTTAGCTTCCAAGGCCAGCTGCATTCAGCATGAGCACAACAAACAATAAGCTACAAAAGCTGGCTTTATATACAGCCAATTTTATGTTTGCTCTGTTTAGCCCATGCCAACTCCCTTGTTTCTTAACATCCGCCTCGCCTGCTCGGTGCGAGGTTCCCTTGCTGCTGTGAATGCCGAGCAGAGCTCGGCCTCACCAGCGTGCAGCGCTGTCCTCAGAGCTACGCGGGCAGGCGGGGTGGAAAGGAGGGTTWGTGACGGTGCTGCCCCCTCCATGTCGCTGCAGGGCTGCCTTCCCTGAAATCAGCAGAGCAGTAGGAAACTGCAGGTATATTCTGACAAACAGCACATGCATCCTGCCAGGAAGCAGCAGGAACCAAAGAACGGCCAGAAGCAGCCAGAGCTGACAGCAGTTCAGCAAGCTTTAAACTTCCTGTACTCCAGCTCTCCTTCCACGATACCTTTCTGAGAGCCAGCTCCGACTCGCGATGCTCCAGGACAAGCGCACGGAGTTGTGCTCTCAGCTGCTCCATGTCCTCCTGAAGCCTCGCGCGCCTGGCCTGCCACGCTCGCARCTCCTCCTTTTGCTGGTTTTCTGCTTCCTGCATTATCTGCTGGACACTGATCTTGTAGTTGTCGGCCACATCTTGCARGGAGGTTTTGAGATCTTTGATCACGTTGTCCTTCCTGTGAATCTACACCCAGAAAACAAGACAAAGAAGAAGTGGAGGGGAGGCCTCTGTGGCAGGAGAAATAAGGCACGAGATGGAGCTCTGGTTCTAGAGGTCCCTTCCAAACCCAACCATTCTGTCAGTCTGTGTAAAAAGACCTGCATTTGGGCAGAACTCTGATCTGAACAGTTTGTAATAATCACAAGACCTCTGACATAGGGGAAAGAGTTAGGTTAGTGCATGATGCTTTGGAAACTTCTCGTTCTTCCTCTGTGTAAATAAGGCCAGAGATTGAATGAGCCACACTGAGAGCCCTGGGCACTGTAATCTGAGGAAACTTCCACAGCTGCTGACCCATCTGAACCAGATCTACAGCCCAGTGGCTTCAGCATTAGGCTCAAAGGGCGAATCCTGGCGACTCAGCTCAGTGGGCTGCCTGCAAAAGAAATGCTCAGCTGGGACCAGTAAAATAGCTTCATTCATTATGCCCCAGACACGCTGCCAAATTGCAATAAACATCTCAAGTGTCTCAACTCACAGATCTCCAGGGAGCGGAGGGAATTGGGAAGGCAGCCCCTTGTCTCTATTAGCACCATTCAGCGCAGTCGGCATTTGACGGGACCTGCTCCTCTGACCCCTCTTGCCAAAAGGAGAATGAGAAGCGTACACGGAAAACAAGGAATTGCTTGTCAGGAGTTCAGGGCTCAAATTCATTCTCAAATTCTGGCTCACACAAAGATCCTGGGCATGTCCACTAGTTTATTTGTACCTGTGTTGCTTTCAGTGCAGAAACAAAGCAACCGTGTTACCAGGCATTAGTCACACAYGTTCTACGGTTGCCAGTATTTTAGAATTGAAAGACAAAGAAATGGTGGCTTTAAGCGAGAGGGAAGGCAGAGTAGATATTAAAAATGCATTTGAAGCAGGGTAATCTCCCTCTGGAGTCACTTCCAGCATTTCATCAGCAGTGAATAGAGCCACTCAGCAGCAGCTGACGTTGTGGCCCTGCCAAAACACACTTGCAGCAATTTGTGCCTGTTCTGCATCTCCCTTTTAAGCTTGGTGATTTCCAGTGTGATTTAAGCTGTCAGTGAGAACAGGATTCAAACACGTGAGATTTATGTTTAAAAACCAAGCATGAAATAAGCCTTTTAAATTCATTTTGCAATGAAGGAAGTATCTTTTAATTTAGGACCTGGCTTACACATCATCGCTTCCTGTCCAGGGTCTGCAAGAGGAGGATTAGTTCTGAGTTTAGCCCAGTTTGGGGTTCATTGACCTGTTGTCAGAAAACATCCCCATGATATCATACCTTCTCATCTCGAGACTGGATCGTTGCTGCCAGTTCTGCCTTTAAAGCTGTGAGTGTTTCAGTGTTTCTCCTAATCCGGAGGGAAATGTCCTCCATGAACTGAATCTTCTCTTTCTCTTCTAAGGGACTAGTCAGGAGTCTCTCGTGCATGAAATTCCTGAACTCCCTAAAGGTTTGGATAAACGCTTCAGCCGACGACTGTCTTGCACAGACTTCATAAGGCAGAGCCTGACAAAGTGAGGGGCTGGCCAGCAGAAGCCTCAGAATGTCCCTAACAGAACGTTTCAGATGTCGCTCCAGCAAGCCCAGACTCTCCCTCTGTTCCTCAGCTGGTGAGGGCTGCCCTTCTTGAGAGCTGGAAAGCAGCTCCTCCATTTTGCTCAAAAGCTTCTGGTGCTCGATCAGGTCACTCGTGATCTCAGGTCCCAGGATATCAGCAAACCCGTCCAGAGACTCCATGATGCCGGGGATCAAACTGCTCAGTTCCAGCTTGACGATCGTCTCGTCCAAGACCGCTATGATTCTTTGTGTTTCGTGAGTATCGAGTTTTGGCTGACTTGGACCTAGCACCCTCATGGCATCTGATCTGACTCCTCCTTTCTTGGGCACCTGAATGCCTTCCATCGGTGGCTTGTTTCCTTCCCTCGTGTCCTGAGAGGACGCCTGGAGCACAGCTGGATTCCCTGTGGCCATGGCCTCAGTTCAGCACTTCCAGGCTGAGCGTTTCGAGGTCCACGAGGGACACAGAGTCTTCTCACAGGATAAGGCTAGGTCGGTCCAAGTGCATCAAGGTCCCTCTGCTGCTTCTGGGGCAAATTCTTCTTCCTCCGATTTTATCTCTAAAGGAAAGTTTGAGGAAAGCGTTACCAGCATTATTCTGGGAAACGTGCGAGTTTCAGATTCCTGCAATAAAATCCTGAATTCCTGAAATAAGATTCCTGAAATGCAGATACCCTGGAGCTGTGCCCGGGTGTGGGCACACGGGGCACTGAGGTTTCACATCAGAGATGGTCTCCGTCCCGAGGGGCTGGTAAACACCCAAGAACACGCACAGGAAAGGGAGAAAAGCCAGGACCTGTGAAGGATGAGTGCCAGGAAGCTCCCAGCACCACCTAAGGAGCGGGTGAGCGGGAGATCACTGGCTGCAGGGATTAGGGCCGGGGAAGGGACCGAGCTGCCGGGAAGAGTCCCCTGGATGGGCCTGGGGTTATCAGGGTGCGGGGGGGTCCCTGGGATCTGGGCATGGGTCTTGGCGAGCTTCGGGGGGGATCCCCGGGGGGGGCTACAGGCTGCAGGGACCCCTGTGTCCTGCAGGGCCTGGGGGGACAGACGACCCGCGTGTACCCCGACAGCGAGGAGCGGGGCGCCAGGGCCCACCTCTGTGCAGGGCCGGGTGCCTCGAGGGGGTGAGGGCACAGGCCCCGAGGGGCGCGGGGACAGAGGCGCCTCGCGGCGAGCCGCGCTGGACGCGGCGGGCGGCGCGGGGCCCCGCGGGCGCGGCCGGAGCCGCCGGAGTCCTCGCGTTGCTAGGCGACCGAGCGCGGAGGCGGGACGAGGCCCCTCCGAGAGCCTATGGCGCCGGCTCCGCTTTGGGGGCCGCGACACGTTGAGCCACTCAGCGCTCTCCGCCTCGCTTGATGGACAGCGCGGCTGCCCAATGAGAAGCGCATCTGGGGGGGGCTCTGGGCCGCGGGCAGAAGCCGTGGCCGTGAGGGGAGCTGCCATCTTGAGTGGGGCGGTCGGGGCGCGGGAGGGAGAGCGTGACCCGGGAAGGGAAGGGGAAGGGAACGGGGAGGGAATGGGAGTCTCCCGCACCCTGGCAGCTTTATTATTGGAACAGCTGTCTGCCGGGCAAGGAGCAGGCCAGGTGAAACAAGTCTCCCTAAGAATTTGTCATCTGCTAGCCAAGGGGGCTTGTGGCTTGCCTTCCCTCCTGACCCCCTGGATACCAGGCAACATGTTCCAGAGAGCTCCAAAATTAAGATGAAAAATAAACTTAATAACCCCTTATCCCTTGGCTCAAGTCTCCTGGGGTAAAGGAGCAAAAGCGAAGGACGGGGAGCCCATTGGCAAGCAGGGAAGCACACTGGCAAGTCACGCTCGGCTTCCCCTCGGAAGGGTCTTGGCGTAACCGGCTGCGTGTCARGGCAGCCGCTCACGTGAGGACGAGGCCGCGGGCGAGGTGCCGGGGGCCACGGGTCCTCCCTGGCACMATTGGCTCGAATGGGCCCTCCGCCGGCGCGCTGGTGGGAAGCGGTGGTGCAGGAGCAGCCACGCGGGGCTGGAAAAGGGGCCTCGCAAGGTCGCGGGGAGCCGCGAGCGCTGCTCGGGGTTACAGGAATTCAGGCCACGCAGCAGAACCAGACTGGGCAGGACATAAAGTCCGGGGGGATTTTAAGCRTCAGAGCATCAGCAAGCAAGCAATTAACCTAACTGTGCTCTTACGGAAGAGACATTTCATATCAGACTGTGTTTGGGGCTATTAAAATGCTAATAAACTGCAGAAGACTCCTGCTGATTAAGATGCAGATGCCACACATGCACAATTAGTTGATAAGCTATGAAGTAGCGATGTMTGCAGAGAACGATCTGGCCCTTCAAACTCAGTGCACGTGCTGTCCGAGGGACCAGCCGCCGGCGCCTGTGGGGAGAGGTTGTGTTCCCAGGAGGAGACCCAGCCAAATGCCTGAAGCTGGAAGGGGCAAGCGCTTGCCCTGGCGGCTGGGGGACCCACGGGCAGCATCGCCTGGGATCGCCACGGCTGTCCAGAAACACCCCCTCCTGCGGCCCAACCCTAGGTGTTTTGGCAATTAAGCCAGCCTAGAAAAGAATGCTTTTCTCTTTCCAAAGCTGCCTCAGTTGAAATGGGCCACTGCTCTCAGAGAAGGGGAAACTCTGGCTTCCTTATGGCCGTGACCTGGAGACAGGATCAGTCACCGTGAATGATTGTCCCACGTGTCCTGGGCACTGCCTGCCCAAAGGGACACAAGGATCCTTGGAATCCGAGAGCAGAGCAGGGGAAAAGGCTGAGCCCGTGTGTTGCGTCCAGACCTCCTCTTAACGAGGAAAATCCACGGAGCGCTGCAGCTCCCTGTYGTGTTTGACCAAGGACATCTCAATCTTGGAGGCTGCTGTGGGAGTGATGGCCTGTGCTCAGAGTGGTCTGACTCGTCCTGTGGCCACCTCCAGGCCAGGAGCAGCTTTTCAACCAGRAATGAAACCGGTAGGATCTGGGAGCTGTATGGAATGTCACCAAAGCTGTGTGTCACCCTTGTCCCGGATGGAGGAAAAACCCTCAGATCCATCCCGAAACAATTCACCTTGCAAACAAAACATCAAAGATTGGCCCTGTGCTGTCTGTGTTTTCACCTCCCTGTCTGAACCACCCTTCAGTGCAGGATTTTTAACCCATCGCTGAAAGGCAGTAATGGCCTCACTGCTCTGCACGGCAGCAGAGCGAAGCTCAGYGCGTGTCAGCAGGCAGGCTCGCTGGTCCGCAGGGAAAGCTGCGATCCACACAATCCAGGTTTGCCTAAATCAGTTCCCTGCCTCGCGTCCTGCTGCGCCCCACCCAGCGAGGGGACATCCACCAGCAGGACAGGGAGTACATTACACCTAGAACTGATTGTGAAACCATGGCAAAAGAAGGGAGGCACCCCAAGATGCCAGGCTGCAGGGTCACCGCACCCCACGCCAGTGTCACTGTAGGGACAGGCCCCTCTCCTAGGCCCTGCCTGCAAGTCCCTGTCGCTGCAGAAGGTGGGTGTGGGGAAGCAGAGCTGGTTCACCGAGAGCATCTTCTCCTGCTCTGCACACCAGCTCCAAAGCCGGGAACTGTCATCGTGCTCTTGGCTCCGGGCTGCTGAGCTGACCACCCTGGAGGGATGAGAGCACCTCACAGGCTGCTGCTCGCTGTGCTCTCGCCTGTCTGAGCCCGTGTGAGGAGCTGCACCCTCACCATTCCCTTGCAGAGGAGCCTCGCATCGTGCACTGCRGGACCTTGGAGCTTTGGCACCAGACCAGATCCGTGGGACTGCCCGTCCCTGACCACTGCGCCCTGCTGCAGCTCTGGCTTGTTTTTGCCAGTTCCTACATCTCGCCGTCAGTGCAAGGGCGTGCTATTCACCTCTATGGACAATAGTGGGAGTGACCTGTACTTGCCCCCAGAAGCCTGTTACCCACAGAAACATTATTTAAAATACCAGTATCGTGACCCATATTTTCTTATCATACTGTGTGCTTATTTTCTATTTCCTAGGGGAGGGAGAGGCAACATTTCCTCACTCTCTACCTGCACACTTGTCTCTGACCTGCATTCCTTCCATACCCCTTGGCAGCTAATGGGTTGAGCGCAGCTTAGCTAACACATGACGGGGCTTTGAGGTGACCTCCAGACGTGAGGATCCAGAGCGGTTTGTGGCTGCACACAGGACGTGACACCCAGAGATTTCCCCATCACACTAGGGGTGCAATGAGGTGGTTTAAAATGCCTGGAGGGTAATGGGGACAGCTGGAGCAGCTAGGGGAGGTGTCAGCAGCCCTTGGGGCTCCAGGCTTTGCCCGCTGCTYTCCAGGGCCAGCCTGAGAGGGCCTCAACCAGCCAGCAGCCAGCACAGCCCACAGTTGTGTGTCCTGGGCCTTGCTGCCTGGCRGCACCCTCGTATCACCCTAGAGACAGTTGGTTTCTCAGGGGGCTTTGGAGCTCCCTGCCTGTGCAGAGCTGCGCGCCCCTGGGCAGCTCTCGCAGGAGGAGGCTCATCTGTGTGCACAGCTGCAGCGCCGTGCGCTCTCCAAGGCCAGCAGCTCGCTCTCATCTCCGTCGTCGTCTTCCAGGAGACAGCAGGAAGACACATGGCCCTGTCTCACCCTGCAGCCTGTGGCTCTGTCCCGCACAGCCCGTTGCCCTGGCACCTCTGACATGGGGCATGTGAGCAGAGGGTGGCTGTGGGGGACACTGGCAGCCATTCCCTTCAGAGCCTTCAAGATGATACAGCCCCTTCCCAAGGCCACCACATGTCCATCCCTACAAGAGGTTCCCTGTTACACTCGGGTTTGCAAAGCCTATTCTCATGCTAATGCAAAACTCTGAGGTTCAGAGTTCAGGGAACGTACATGGCTGATGTCATCAATTATCTCGAGCTCCCTAATGCTCTACTTGAGTGCCCTACTCTAAGGAGCTCTCATTTTAGTGACTATCACAGCTCAGTGCAACTTGCACGTCTTTGCCACTCGAGATTCTCACACTCTCTGTGCTCTAATGCAACAACAACAACAACAACAACAACAACAACAACAACAAATGAGCTCCATTTAGCAGAACTGTTTCAGCATTGATCCCCATCTCCTAACTTGCTCCTGTGGAGAGAGGACTTGGAGAGGGCTCAGTGTCTGTCCGAGCACCTTCAATTGAGGAAGAGAAAGTTTGAGAGTCCAAATGGGCAGGCGAGGAGCAACCTGCTGAGCCAAACAGGAAGGGACTGAACAGAATCGCTCCCTGATGGGCACTGCCTGTACTGGATCTTGCCTGTATGGAGCTAAGGACACGAGTCATCTGCCTGCATAAACACTGCCCCAGGAGCCTGTGTTGGCACAGGTCCTTGTTCCTTCCAGGATCCCTGTTCCACAAACAGATCTCACCTGTTTGTGGGGGCGCAAATGCTGTCTGCCTCTTGGCACCAGTCTATCAAACACTAAAAGGCAGCAGGTTCCACCTCAGGGCTCGAAAAGAGGCAGTGAGCTCTGCTAGGGAAGGGTGGAGAACTGGAGCCAGCGAGTCTTTCCTGATGAACCCGCTCTTGCCTCTGCCTCTGCTCCGTCTAAACAGAAAAACTAGTGAGTCCCAGCAGACAGCAGTCTACCAAAGAGACAAATGTAGTGAGATTATTAGAAACRCTGAAACAATGTGACTTTTCACCTGAAGATGGGGAAGGGCTGGAGGAAGTGAGCTGGCTGTACAAGAAGCCGTGGAGCACCAGACTCCTCCTTTCTGGCTGGGAACAGCAAGGCAGGAGAAGAGAGGTGGAAAAGGGACGCTGGCTCAGCAAGCAGCACCCGCTGCAGTCAGCTGTGGCCAGCAATAAGACCAGGAAATTAGGGGCAAATCAGGAACTGGCTAACCCCCCACAGCCCCACGGGGGACATGGCACAACCACCAGCAGTGCCGCTGGTTTCGGGGCCTAGGAAGCAGGTGAGGCAAGTGCCAGCGGGCTGGGCCGGGCTGGCACCCAGGCTTTGCCCCAGGCTGGTGCTGCTCGTRCGGGGGACAGCTGCTGCGTGCGAGACAGACTCCTGCAGTGGGGATACTGGCATCAAGACAGCAACAGGAGCAGAGTTTATCATCCTGGCAAAGACATTCTGGTAGACTCGAGAAACCGCCACGGGTGAGTGGCCTCCTCCAGCCAGGTAAGACACAGGGACGCACCGAGGTGAGTTCTGCCCTCCTAACCACCACGCGCCAGAGCATGGTTAGACAGAGAGCAGCGCAGCCCTTTTGCTCTCATGGCAAAAGGGAAAGGACGTCGCTGGCTGTCCCTGCCTGCTGCCAGCTGCAGAGACCTGCCACGACCCTGGCAGACACGCTGGTGAAGAACAGGGCCTAGAGGCCATGCACGGCAACAGAGTGACACACGGCCAGACACAGGACAGGGCTGAGAGCCTACCAGGAAAGGGGCACAGCTATCTGTTGCCCTGGACATCACATCAAGACCATTCCACACAGTTTTTGCCATCTTGGAGATAGATGGACGTGGCTGTTACCTTAGCAACAATGCTGAAGGATTCATGGGCCCTGGGCAGGCTGCACGGCAGAACGGAACTGCAAATGCCTGACACCCAGAGAGGAGATGGATGGGGAGGGGCAGAGGGGGCTCTGAAATCACAAACCAGGGGGAAAACAAATAAACCATCATTCATTGCTTCTCCTCACCCAGGAACCAGGTGTGCATCATGAAACTGCAAATAGAAGGTTTAAGAGAAACTGAAGGAGCAGTGTGTCCCATTGCACTGGCCTCGATGCTATGGAGACCAGGCTCATAGAGGACAGTCCGAAAGCCACAGAGAGCAAGCCAGCTGCAGCCCAGATTGGTGAGAGCTGGAGAGGCCCGGGGATGAAGGGACCCTCTGCCCACACTCCACTCTTCCCTCCTGCTGATTGTCTTCACCTCCTGGATAGTGCTGGGATGGGGARGGGGCTGCAGGAACCCCGCACACTTCGGGCAGGGTGGTGCATTTCACAAGCGGGCAAGAGCCAAGAGCTCTAGGCTGTATGCAAACAATCACTTAAGTGTTGCTTAGTAACACACAAATGTCTGGCCTAATCCAGAAACCTTCACTCCATTTTAAACCTTCTTTTCTCACAGCATTTTGCTACAACAAATATCCCAGGGATACCCAGCACAGGTCACCCCTGGATAACAACCTCCTGATTTCCCTCTAAAACTTACTTCATTATTTGCTTCTTGATAGTGTTTTTTGCTTCCCACCCTCAACACACTTCTTTCTTTCTTTCTTTTTTAGTGCTGTGCAAGCCTACCCTACCTGGTAGGTAGATAGMGCTCCGTCACTGGTGCCAAAATGACCAAACACATTTAGCATCTGTCTTGCCCAGCAGCTACAACCATGAACAGCAAATTCACATTTCCCTGGACAAACGTAGCAGTAAAAAAAAAAAACGGGGGGGAGGGGGCAGATGCAGGGCCGCGAGGCAGCTCACTCTGCTAATGGTTTCTCATGGATGTCACTGGGAGGCTCTTGGGCAGGATCCAGGCGGCAGCATGTTGAAGGCAGACTCTCCACCACCCAGGTCAAAAGGATCTGTTCATGGAGTGAACAGTGGAGGGCAAACTTATCATGGGTGTCGTAAAGAATGACAATAAGAAAATGCCCTAAGTGCTTGGGCAAAGCAAGAAAGTGAGAGATTTGTGGGTGGAAGCCAATTCCGATGCCTATCACAGATTTTCTAACTCAATTCTTTCTAGAGCATTTGGGTCATGTCTTTTGGCCACTCTCTGGAGCCCATTTGAGAGGATGCCTTTCGAGAGGGACAAGTCCTCCTCAGATGGGCAAGCCCAAGGCAGCGGGGCTGTTATTGTGGGGCTGTCCCAAAGATAAAACACGGTGTCCCTAAAGTGAGGACTGCCAGGCACTTATCCGTCTGAGCCCTTTAGCTATTACGATGTGTAGCTTTGCCAGACAAACTGGATTGAAATTTCATTTCTGCTAGGTGGTTAGCCTGGCTAAGTTATTGGAAAATCTCCACCAAAGAAAATAGGAAGAAATTTCACCGTTTTCAAGGACCAGAGGTGAAGGAGAAGTTTGCTGTTTCTTTAAAAAACGGTCTTATAATGATCTGAGAAGCAATGTTGCTTAGTCGAGACCTAACACCCCCATTCTTTTGAGCACTGAACTGTAACTTGTCAGATAGGCTGTCTAATGGCTGAGATACACCCGTAGCATTAATCATGTACATTCTCTATAGAAATTTCAACCTAGCAGGATAGCTTGAAGGTACTGAGATTTTTTTATCCTTTTTTTTTTCAGAAAAGAAAACACTGAGTGAGAGGATGACAGGGTTCTTGCAACATCCAGTTACTTCTTCAGACTGCTGGGAAACATGAAGAGTGATCAGATAAATCTGAAGCAAAAAAGATTAATGTTAAAAAAAACACGCTGCAATTCAGAAACCTAACTGAAAACTAGGCCACCTAGATAAACTGTAGCATCTCCTTCACTGAAAGTTTTTATAAACAGATCTGATGAACATTTTTTAAGGACAGTCAGTGTTCCCTTAATCCAGCAACGCAGGAACCAGGCTGGCTGATGAGCTAAATCCTCCCAGTTCTGCATTGCTGTGATAAGCTGCTATCCCATCCTACTGTGCGTGGCTCAGCTGTTATTCTGAAAGGCTCTGGTTTAGGAAAGGGCAAAAGAAAGTAGATCAGCTCTACTTGCCTCTAACCACCTTCCCCATCCACCGCTCACCTTTTGTCGTCCAGCTAATGTATTTCTTTTATCAATGAGAAAGAGAAATGTGTGCTTGTTTCCAGCTGGCACCGTCTCTCCCAGCTCTGCGCATCAGGAATTGCTGGAGTGTTCCCCATTGCAATGACAACACCGGCTGGACAAAGGCAGAGCTCCCGCCTGCCCCTCAGAGTAAAGAGAGGCAGCAAATGAGCAAATGAGAAGCAGAAGCCACGTCTCCTCAGGCACGGAGAAGACACCTCTAGCTGACACTTGGTGGGTTTTATCCTGTCACCACAAACCCAGCCCCTACATATGGAGAGCAAACACGATGAGTACTGCAGTTAACTGCATTCACTGCTTTGAGGTATCGGCTCTCTGTCAATATCCATTTTTTGCTTCCAGCCTTCTAAGTTATCAGACCATCTTCTTTCTCCCCAGCAAGGGATTCATTTACTCTCCCCGAAGCTCACGTAACATTTGTGAAAATCTGATTAGACTTGAAATGTATCCTGTTTGGACCGAGACTAGAGCTCTCCAAACACACACGAGAGAAATCTAGCCCTTTCACATCATTCCTCACCGCCTCAAAGGCAATCAGTCCCCTTCGTAAAGGTCTCCTTTATTCCGGCAGCTGCACTGCTCCCTATACTGTCCTCAGCCTTTGGCCCTGCCATCACAGCAGCCCCATCTGTGTTCAAAAAGGTCAGAGAGTAAATGGGCAGCAATACAAGGGATCCTGTGGGCTCATGCTGGTTTATTGATGTAAAGAGACTTAGCGTTAGCTTCCAAAACAAACTGGTGGGTCAGGTAGCTTGGCAGGACCAGCCAGCAGGAGGAGCTCTCTAAACATCTCCCTTCATCACTTTTCAGTCTGTAGTGGCTGCATGTTTTGAGGGTGTCCCTTTGGAGTTACTTCCTTGGGACTTCCCGGCAGACAAGGCACCAGTTGGAGGCACAGCCAAGTTCCCAGCTTTGCGGCTGAACACTTCCAAAGATCTCTCAAACCTTTCGGACGCCTTCTTCCACCGTGCCATCTTCCTCTCTTGTTCTTTCAGAAACTGCTGCCTTAAGCGTTTGTGGTAAAGTTCGGTCTTCCTTTTAGTGTCTTCCAAGCGTTTTATCTTTAAGAAAGCAAATGCAATATTTTCCAGAAAAGAGTTTAACCTCAGAGTAAAGAATTCCAAAGTGATGCCAGGCTTAGGGGAATGCCCTGGCAGATCCCTCAAGATGACTCCTAGTCAAAGAAACCCCAAATCCATGAGTATCACTCTAAACATCGGTCTGAGAAAATTATCCGGACCATCCTTGTTCATTTCATACTACGGTAAGAAGCAGGCCAGGAGGAAGCAGTCATCGAGTCTTGAATTTCTGTGTTCTCCTTAACTCAGTGCAAAGTCGTTAGACTTACACCCAATTACTTACACCGCATCTTACACTCAATTCATACAAGGCCCAAATTATAAAACCGGTCAGTAATAACGTGGTCACTTCCTGATGAGTGGGGTCCTAAGGGGAATTTACTGAGCAAGCTAATGAGCTTTACGTCATCCCTTAGCACCAGGGTGTACTGTGTGCCTTCATGCCACGTTACATGCTTGTGGTCATGCAGCCTCTCGTGAGTAAGGAGGTTGCTTGTCCCCATGTCTCTTGGTTCTGGTGATCCAACACCATGGGCATGGCAGAGCTCCAGGGCACACATGCACGGCAAGACCAAACCAGGTGTCAAAGCGGAGCTCAGATTGTGGATCTAATTTTGCTCACTTGTGGCTGCACTGTCCTAAGTTCCTGCAACACACACGACGAATGTTTGTGGGCTACTGGGCACCAGGAAAATCTCCTCAGCCCACAGCTACTGGGAGGTTCCCATCAGTCTTGTGTGTTCCACCAAGTTGGCTGCACAGAGCAGAGAGCTCAAGGGAGCTACTTCGTGCATGAAGCTTTAGCTGTGGCTGATGTCACTGCAAGTCCTCGCTCTGGACTCAGTGTGCCATCTCACGTGTTCACTCAGGAGACAGCATCTCACCTGAGATGCTCATCTCACATAGCTAAAGAATCTCTTAGTGCGGGACCATCAAGAATGGAGCACTAAGGAGGGATCTGACTGCTGAAACGTTCAAAGAGTTGCAAGACCTTTGACTAGTCCCCATAGTCCCCATGGCCTCGTGGGAGCCCATGGCCCGCCCTGGCTGCAGCTCAGCTGTGGGCATGGAGCGGGGACTGGAGACGCAGCCGTTACCTTGATCTCCAGGAGCTGCTGGGCATGTTCGCTGGCGCGGAGGACAGACTTGGGCAGGCGGCTCTCGGGCAGGTGCCTGCCCTTGCTCATCTCAGGGTCTATAAAGCTGCTGCAGAGGTAGGAGACGACTGTCACACGCAGCCCCTGCGACAGGTGACACCTCCCTGCCCCGTGACACACTGTGGGGTGGGAGTGGGGGCTCCCACAGCTCACACGGATGGGTTTGTGTGTGAGGGGGGTCTCGCACGCCTGAGCTGGGCTGTGCGTGTAGCTGTAGTGCGTCCATGTGTGTGAGGGGGGCTCAGAGCTTCTGGTCGGGCTGTGCGTGGGTGTAGGGGTGTGTGTGGGGTGAGGGGGTTTCGCACTGCCGTGGTGTAGGGGTGTGTGTGTGTGGTGTGAGGGGGTCTCACCCCCTGAGCTGGGCTGTGCGTGGGTGCAGCGGTGCGGATGTGCACGAGGGGGTTTCACACTGCTGGGTCTGTGTGTGCAGGTGTAGGGGGTTGTGTGTGTGGTGTGAGGGGGTCTCACCCCCCGGGCTGGGCTGTGCGTGGGTGCAGCAGTGTGGATGTGCTGAGGGGGTTTCGCACTGTGGGTCAGTGTGTGTGGGTGTAGGGGTGTGTGTGGCGGGGTGTGCGTGTGTGCGGGAGCCTCCCCGCCGGGATGGGGCTGTGTGTGCGGGGGGGTGTGCGGGTGTGTGAAGCAGCGGGACGCCCCCACGCGTGTCTCGGTGTCGCGGGGTGTGTGTGTTTGAAGGGGTCTCGCGCACCGCGCCGGCGGTCGGTGTGCGCGGGGTGCCCGCGGCGGGCGGGCCGC
>NW_020455478.1:623183-633862 GCF_003342845.1 Nothoprocta perdicaria
CGCCTCCGCGGCGCGCCCGGGGCGGCGAGGGGCAGCAGCGGAGCCGGCCCCGCCACCCCGGGCGAGGCGGCCTCGCGCGGCCTCCCCTGAGGGAAGGTGTCGGGGCGCAGGCGGGCCCTGAGCAGCCTTTCCTTTGCTACCAGTCTCAAGGTCCGTCCTTCGCGGCTCTGGCCTCGCTGCTCTTCTTCCAAACACGTCAGGAGCGCCCTCGCAATCCGGGCCAAGCCTTCTGCTAGACCTGGTGCTGAGGGAAACGTGTGGGCTAGCGGCTCCCAGAGTTATTCGGCCGGGAGACGGGCTTGTCGGGAACTCGCATGATGGGCCCTTGAGGACGGGGAGAGTCTCCCAGATTGCGCTGCCGAGCAGAATCCATCAGGACCCATCGTACACCGGCTCCAGAGAGACAAAGACACTTCTCAGGTGAATACGCCAGGGGCTACACACTTTATTTTAACACACCCCCAAACCACATGTTGCTGAGTAGCAGTGTTGCACGTGTTCATACTGACCTCCTGCAGTTCCTTATCTCCTTATTGCTTAATTTTTCTAGGCAAAAGGCAGCTCTCCACCACAGCTGCTCCATACCACGCACCTCAATGAATGCAGCCTTCAGGGCTTTGCCCATGCTGTTCCAAAATCCCTCTGTGTACGGCCTGTCGCGGATCACCCCGCACCTGTACCTCAGTGATGGCGCCGCTGCCAACAACAAGGTCCTGCTCCTTGCAAATCACATCACCACTGTCGTCAACGTCGCCGTGGAGGTGGTAAACACCATCTATCCAAACATCGAGTACCTGTGCATCCCTGTGGTAGATTCCCCTGTCTGCTGGATCTACGGTTGCTTTGACCCCGTAGCRGACAAGATACACAGCGTGAGCCTGCGGCAGGGCCGAACGCTGCTGCACTGCGCCGCGGGGGTCAGCAGGTCGGCCGCCGTGTGTTTAGCCTATCTCATGAAGTACCAGTCCGTGTCTCTGGCAAGCGCACACAAGTGGGTCAAGGCTTGCCGTCCCATCATACGACCCAACAACGGCTTCTGGCAGCAGCTCATTCAGTAYGAGCATAAGCTCTACGGTACCAACACGGTCCGAATGATCAACACTCCTTTGGGAACGGTTCCTGATGTCTACGGAAGGGAAGTAAGAGTAATGCTACCGTTCTGAATACAAACCAGCTCTGTGACTTCTTGGCAAGGAATCGAGAGAAGGCCAAAGGCCTCTCTTCTAGCCCTGTCTTGGAGCTTTGAAAAAATCCTCTTCAGATCGGAGCAAGTTGTCACCTGAAATCTCTGCTGGTGAAAGTATAGGCATCAATGATAAGAGCTGAGACTTGTGTGTTTTACTATAAATAAAATCAGCACAATTTAAACTCTGCAGTTAGTTTTCACACATCATTTATGCTGGTGTGCCAACAGTAACTCTGAAGCCAAATGTCACATGTTTAGAAAGGGTTGTTTTATTCAAGCAGAAAATGCACTCATACTACAGGACAGAAACTATCTGCAATTCAGGAATTTGGAAAGTTACCATTTTTTTTTCCTAACTGATGTAAGACTTTGGGTTTTAATAAAGCAATCCTAAATCCAGTCACCTGCTGCATTTGAGAGAGGCCAGGAGCAGTGAAGACTCCTGCATTCCCAACTGGAAGATGCCTATAAATTGCCTGTTTTTTATTATCTAACACTTTGTTTTCCTGTACTTGATCCTGTAGCTCTTTCTCAGAAAGCTGCCTTGCTTTCCCTTGAAAGATCCATAACAGGTGATGATCCGTGACAGGGTGAGCTGCTCTGGAGGAATCCTCTTTGCTCCTGTACATCAGGTCCCTGGTGCTGCCTTTCCCATCCAGTTGGGCTGGGAAATCAAGGGGGCAGCAGTAAGAGAAATCCTACTGTCAATTTGCATCGTTGCTGCAAGGTCAGCACCTTGTTGTAAACTAGGAGGCCCATCTGGACATACTTTGGCATCTTTCAGCACCAAGCCATGTGTTAACTCCTGATGTGTTTATCACAGCGTAAGTCTTCAGTCCTAGCTCTCTAGCTCTGTTTTGAGCTGCGATAACAACTGTTCTGGCATCGTTACACTCAACTCAGATGAGTTCTGGCATCTAAGACTAGGGCCTGCACCGACCAGAGTGGAAGAAGATCTGTTCAGCTTCCAGACAGAGGAGAGAACAAAAGTCTCTGTGTCTGTTGGGAGGCATCTTTAGACAGTGCAGTGGACAACACTCCTCATGTGGGGCTTTTCTCTGCAATCAGACATGTCAGTTAAAGGCCAGCTACGGTATTGTGCCCTGCCAATGGAGCGCTTCTCCATCGCTGCAGAGAGCAACCTGATGAACTAGCTCTTGGTAGGTCTTAGAACAGCTTGAATGAGAGTTGAGGTGGATGGTAGGAGCCCAAACTTCTTATGGGCATACTGTCTTTCTCCCAGGTGGCCCTTTAGAAGTACARAAAAAAACAAACGTGAACATTTAAGAATTTCCTCTTGCAGAACAGAAATGTTCAGGAAGGGCAACAGAATGAGATGGTTGGGTGCAGGAAAATCACAGAGATTATTAAGGGCATGATATATCTCTTGGAGGAACATTTACCAGCCCTGTGTGCTGTGTCGGTAACATCAGGCACTGCTCAGTTGACCGGATGACGGGCCAGTTAGTGGCTGCAGGGTCATTGCTACTGCAGACTTGCAGGCAGACCCTGTGCCTTCCCTACCAAGAACAAGGGCGCTGCAGGCAGCCCTAGCCTGTCCTGCCACTCTCTGCCTCCTGTGACCCTGCTGTGGAGGGGACCACTGGTGGGTCCAGACACCCTCTGAGAGAGTGGYTCTGCATATTTAGAGGCAGATGAGGGAGTCATTTAAGTGAGAGTCCTGGCATTCCATAAAACCACGTTAGAAAAGTGCTCTCAAACATCACAGAGCTAACTTTTCTGGGAGAATATAAATTCCCAGATGAACCTCAGTTTAAATGATGCTTGCGAGAGAACTGAGGGAAGAAGGGATAGAGCTGTYGCTCTCAGCTCCTTCTTCACAGCCCTGAGAACCTGGATCTGGCACCCGAGCAGAGAGCTGGCCTTGGGCGCAGGCAGCTGCACGAGGAGGTGGCCACGCACCCTGCGCCCTGACATCCAAACCCGTAACGGGCTCTCGTTACCCTTGATGGGCAAGTCACACAATGCCAGTACTGCCAAGGTCCAGCGCGTTCCTTCATGCCACATCCATAGGTCACGGAAAAGGCAGCACTCCTTTGTTTCAATAAAAGCCTGTGCCTGGTGGAGCAGCGCTTTGGCTTGGGCACAAGCTCCCTGGCTTGCGATGCCAACAAGGCAGCCTGGATACGTCCCTATCTGCATTTCACGGATTACACAGGAGCCAGTGTATCATTTAGGTTTTCATACAGCAGCATAATCTTATGCATTTATCAAGGACCCAGTATTATAAACACAGGATATACTGGTATCTTGAATATCTACATTTGTATGTAAAGTTCAGATATCTTACGAAAACAAAGTACATGATTATGTATGTTTCTTTAWGTGTGCGTGATTTAATCTTTTAAAAACGCAGCCTTCTGTAAGATGATCTTCCTCAAACAACCACTTAGCAATGGCCTTTTCTGCTAACATTTCTATGCTAATTTTATCTCCAGTGAAATGCTGATCGTGTTTCAAGTTAATGGCATTTAGTAGCTCTATTCAAAGGCCGCCCTTCTCTTGTGCTAGAGCCGCGCTGGTGACGAAGCAGATCAGGAGTCCTCTCCGAAACGTGGGACCGCTTCCCCGAGGTGCAGCTCAAGCCCCGGAGCAGGGAGCGCTGTCGGCTTTGCCGTGCTCGCTGTGGGAGCAGCTGTGGTGAGCTCTGCCGGCAGCGCTCGGAGGGAGGCCGTCTGCGGGACACGCTGCTGCTGCAGAAGGGTTGGGGGCGTCGCTCGAGCAGCCTTGGGGTCTCCCTCTGGACTCTGCTCCCGGTATAACAGAGGGATCGCGTTGCTGCTGGAGATACCGGCTACCTGGAGAGCCYGCAGTTCCTGCCAGAGGTGTTAGCACTGGGGATTCACCCAGCCGCTGAGGAGCCAGAAGCGCCTGACCAGACGGACAGGCAGAGTCCCGGCCTTGGCCACCACTGGAGAGGGTGAGAGCGTTGCCCTAAACCTTTCTTAACCACGGTTACAGCAGCTCCCGTGGAGGCTGTGGCCTTGGCCTCCTGCAATCCGTCAGCAGCACCCCGCTCTCTGCTGCACCGAAGGCCTTGCAGACAGACCTGCCCGTGCTGYGGGCAGAGAAGGTGACCGCCAGCGGCCACACTCCATCCCAGCAAGTACATACGGTAGCTGAGGGACGTGTTCCCCAAGGGGAGATCCCCCACACCTGCACAGCTGCGAACGTGGCTGCGGGAAGTGGACAATTTTATTCAGGCRGATGAGTGAGGCAATGCGCCACAGCGAGAGTCACAGGGAAAGCACAGTAAAGCCACCAGTAAAGCCAGCCTGCCCYACACGGCTGACAGCAGCTTCTGGAATAGTTTTTCTGGTGCTGAATCAGAGAATGTAGAGCTGGAAGGGAATCTGAAAGGTCCTCGTGTCCAGCTCCTGGCCTCAAGCATCGTCAGATGTTTWTGTCCTCGATGGACATTGCAGTCCTTCTGTCATCTATCCCTGGGTTGGGTTGTCCAGCTTTATTTAATGTCTGCCCTAAGAAAAGGCTTTTTGGGTAGGCCACAACCGAGCCTATGTAGGAAGAATGTTATTTTCCAAAAGGACACAGGTTTAGGCTCACTGGTTTAATGGGATTTTTCCCTGCTGCACCTCCCCATCTGCAGATCCCACTTCTCTCTGTGCTAATGCTGAAAACCTCACGACATCCCCGAGGGCTGCAATTAATCCCCTGTCCTGAAACATGGAACATTTCCACAGTGTACTCAAGGGCACGCAGCTGATGAGTGGCAAAGCCATCCCAATTCTCCTTCCCTGCTTGGAAACACGCTGCTCCTCTGCCAAGGGCAGCAGCTCGCGGCTAAACCCCCAGCATGGCTCTGTGCAGCCTCGGAGGAGGATTTCAGCAGTTCAGCAGCCAGCCCAGAAGAAACAGCTCCGCCAGATCGGGTAACTCCCCGTTTCTGTTGTACACACACAGCTCCTGCCTCGGATCCTCCCCCTAACCAGGGACCTCGTGTCCGCCAGCACCTGCAGAACGATGGCCCTGAGCGGGGGGCGCCCGCAGCCCTTCCACAGCAGCAGCCTCTGCGGGAGCTCCCCAGCTGCAGAGCTGTCCTCCCACCTTGGGTCTCCTTGCAGGCGAGGGACATTGCAGGAAAGCTTGGTGAAGGGCAGCGAGAAACCTGCAGTCAGTGCCTCTGCGGGAAGGTTAGCTGGCATGTGCTGAGCGCCACATGCCCGCGCCAGGGGTGTCCTGGGGCTCCRTTGCTCCTACTGCAGAGAACGTGCCCGCTTTCTTACACGGATGCACTAGTTTCCATCCTGCCCAGTGCAGCCAGGGATTTCTGTGCTGTCCCCGGGCGTGGGCGGGTGGCCAAGGAGGAGCGCTGGGGCAGGCACGGTGAGGAGCCGCTGCGGTGCCCGTGTCCCTGCTGCACTGAGCTCTGCGCACCCCGACTGCCTCCCAGGGGCTGGAGACAGCGGGTGCCAGCGGGCCGAGGCCAGGGCCTGACATACCCGGCGCGAGGCAAGCACCACGCCAGCCCTCTGGGCGCTGCCAGGCCCCTTTTGGGTACCGTGGAAGTGCCCCCAGCACAAGAGCTGCCCATGAGACCCATTCCGGGGCAAAGGGGCACCCTGCAGCGGGCTGGGACCCTGCACAGAGCAGGAGAGGAGCGCCCCGAGTCCTGCAAACAAGGCAAGGCTGCAGGGCCGCGCAGGGGCCGGGCCGCCAGCKCTGGTGGCTCAGGGGCAGCGTGTGGGCGGCTGCTGCCCTTGGGACGGGCTCCCCGGCCCCGCGAGACYGGGGGGCTGGTTGGCACGTGCCCTGCGAGCCCCTCCCGTGCCCGGCAGCCCGCAGCAGGGAGCGCGTGGTCTGGGCACCTCCGCAGGGGCCGTCGCGCCCAGGCCCAGCCCCGTGGCCACGCAGTGACTCGCCTTGCAAAGGGAAAAGGCAGATCAGAAAGACTTTTAATCCTTCCTGTTAGGGAAAAGCCTCACAAATACGAGCCGTAAAAGCAAACACTCAGAGAAACGTTCGCTGCTTGTGACTTCTGGGCTCTTGGCACGAGCAGGGTGCTGTTTGAGCCTTCGGTGTCCTTTGAGTGCTTTGTGGGCCTGGCGCCGCCCGGGGCTCTGCCCTGGGGCACCCGCAAGGCTGCCCAGCTCGGCCGTCCTGCCCGCCCGTGACTCAGCCGCTCGCTCCCCCGGGGGGAAGGAGCCCTTCCCAGGCCGTTCCCGCCCCACAAGCTCCAAGCCAGGAAAGCMGAAGTGCTGTTTGGCTTCAAGCAGGGCGGGAGGCGAGAGCGAGCGGCGGGGCTGGCCCGGCCAGCCGGCGCTTGCAGGGCTGGGGCTGGGCACACGCGGCGGCGGGTCGTGCTCCCGCGGGGGAAGGCAGCTCTGAACCAGGCGAGCCGGTGGGCGACAGCGGCGGCTTGTCCCGCGGCGGGATGCGGCTCGCCCGCTGGGTGACTGCGGAGATGGGCGCTGCAGGTCCCGGCTGGCCTCGCCCTTCCTTTGGGCAGCTGCAGCCTCTGTCCCTGYCACACGTCCCTCCTCCCGCTGCTTGGGCTGCTGTGATTTTCCCTTCCCAATAAGAGCCGCCCGACAGAAGCGCGCGAGGGCTCTCGGGTGCCCGCCGGCCTCAGCCGCAAACGCGCTCCGCGGGTTTGGAYGCTGCCTCTCCTCCCGCCCCTGCGTGTCAGGAGCTGCCCTCTCCATTTCGCTCCGGCTAAAGCCACGCTGCCCTCACGCAGGTCAACACGGCAAAGCTGGCGTGTGCCGTGGCCTGGCACCCGCACGGGCCAGGAGGGCAAGCGCTGGGAGAGCACGGATGCTCCCAGGCTTGCGGCAGGCACGGTCCACGTGTCTGCAGAGTCAGCCACCCCCTCCCTGGGCACCGCTGCTGCATCCCCGCGACCCCCGGCACCCGCAGGATGGAGAGAGGCGGGAGAACATGCCACGAGCCGAGGGTGGAGTACAACAAAAATAGAGGTTTATTTCRGGACAGGTGCAGTCGGAGCTGTCCAGGCAGTGTTTCCTGCCAGCCCCGCGCAGCGCCCTGCGGGCACCGTGTGCACCAGGCAGGGCCGTGGGGAGCGTGGGGAGCGCCTGTGATCCTGCGCCTGTCTGGATGGGGCACATGTGGGCACCCGTGCACGGAGAGGGAAGCTCCTGGACGCGGCGGCAGGGCGGCCTGAGACATCCCCATGGCTTTGCTGCGTCCCCACAGCCTCCAGGACGAGCCCCCGTACGAGCAGGTGACCCGGGACCTCTGCCCGCGCCTGCGCAGCGGCAGCAGCTGGGAGGTCAGGGAGGACCAGCGCCGGAGAGCCGGTGCCCGAGGCCCTTCCTGGTCCTGGCGGGAGCTGCGAGGCCGGAGCTGTGGCAGCCAGGAGGCTCCATCCGGGACACCAGCAGCCCCAGGACTGGGGTGCCGTGGGATCAGTGTGGGGATCATTGGGGTTCGGGACGTCACAGAGGGGTCAGGGACCTGGGGATGCTCCCTGGGCCCTGGGCCAGGTGCCCGGCTGCACAAGAGGCCGCTCAGCCCTGCGAGGAGGCTGCGCTGACCTCCGAGGAGGCCGCTGACCTCCCGCCTCAGCCTKGATGCGCCGGGACGCCCCTCGGGAGTGAACAGCAAACACAGACACGGAGCTGGGCACACACTCCGGGTTCAGCCCCTCCAGCAGAGCCCAGCAGTGAGGCACGTGCGCGCGCACCCTCGTCCCCGCACACGTCCGTGGACACGTGCCGCTCCGTGCCTTCCCGGGGGGGACAGCAATCGGGCGCACGGCGCCACGCGTGTGCACAGCTGCCTGCACACACAAACGCACCTGCAGAGCCCTCGGGCAGCGGCGCCGCACGCACAGTCACCCTGCGCACACACACACACCCGCTGGTCCGCGCAGCGCCTGTGCACGGACCCCCACTCGCCCAGGCGGGCCCGCGRGCTGTGCGCACGCCCCACGCACACCCCACGCACACGGCCTGCACGCGCTGGCCGCGCTCGGCAGCCCCGGCCCACGCGGAGCCTGGGCACACGCAGAGCGGCGCACACACAGAAACCCTCTTGCACGTGCAAGAGGGTGCAAGAAACCCTGTGGCTTCCCGCGGCACTCGCAACGGCAGCTCTCCACCCCGTGCACGGGACCTATTCCCGTTTGCGCCGGGCCCGGCCGTGCCACGATGCCCAGCGGGCAGCGATGTAGTCCGGTTGGTGGTACATGAACATCCCCACCAGCGTGAGCCCAATGCCCACGTAGCTGAGGCCGCTCAGCTGGCTGCCGAAGAGCAGCCGGGACAGCACCAGGTTGCCCACGACGTTGAAGTTGCCCAGCACGTGGATGGTGAGGGCTGACGTGAGGGAGATGACGCAGAAGCTGGCCAGGTTGTAGAGAACGGAGCCGAGGCAGCTGAGCAGCACGTAGGCCCAGAGGGTGCTGTCGTAGCGCAGGACGCCCGCCCAGGCCGGGCCCACCTCCAGCGCCACGGCCGCGCTGAACAGGATGCAGAAGCTGGGCAAGGACGTGAGGCAGAGCAAGGAGAGGGCGTCCAGCCTGTGCTCCTGCAGCAGCAGACCTGCGGGGAGAGGCGGAGGGTCGCGGCGGGGCCGGGAGCAGGCGGGACCCCCAGGAGCGTGCCCGGAGCCCTGCCAGCGCCCGAGGGAACGGCCGCAGGGCACACCCGTGCACAGACACGCGCYGGCACGCACACGTGTGCAGCACGCACACTCCACGGGCACAGCCGGCACGTGCAYCCGCGCTCCCCCGTGCCGCCCCGCGCAGCCCGGCTGGCCGCTCGCCAAGCGTCCCCGGCTCCGCTGGCGCACGCGCAGCCCACCCAGCACCGCAGGGAGCTCCGCCGCCCGCGCGCGGTGCTGAAGCGGTTAAGAAATCACCAGCATCCCCGCGAGGAGGAAGATCAAAACAGAGGGAGGGAGAGAGGGAGGGAGGGAGCAGCCGCTGCCCGGCTCAGTGACACCYGCGCCGCCCTGGCCGGGGGTGACGCACACGGGCAGGGCTTGCGGCCGCTGTCTGCACCACCCTGTCTGCGGCCAAGGGCACTTGGGGCAAACGCCCCTTTATTCCCCCTTCATTCCCCCCTCTCCCCCGCCACCCCTCGTTGGCCTGAATTTGCAGCCGTGTGTGGCCGGTGTTCCCCCATCGGAGACATCCGGGGACGCGGGCACAGCTGCCCACACACGCGCACGCCCAGGGGCCCGCGGACCCCCCGCCGCATGGAGCCCACACGCGTCCCAGAACCGGCGGCCGCGCTCCGTGTCCTCCTGAGGGACAGCGGGACATGGGGGACAGGGGCTGCAGGAAGGGCCGGCAGCCGGGTGGCCGCTGGGCAGCGGGTCGAGCCTGCGGTGCCCCCACAGCAACAGCTCGGTGCCGAGCCGGGTTGCCCAGAGGCGGGGTCTGCAGGGCGCCCCGGGGCTCGGGGGTGGTGGGTGCCCCAGGGCTGAGTCACAGCGGGCACGAAGCAGCGCCCGGGGCACCGCGGCTGCCTGCGGCCTGCCAGGCTGCGAAGGAAACGTTCCCTTTYGGAGCGCTGAACAAAGCAGCCGGCTCCACTCCGCCGCCTGCCAAGGACAGCGCGGCCCGGGCGGCCACTCTGCTCCCCGGCCGTCCCGCGTGGCCCCAGCCAGAGGGAGTGGCACCTGCGGCAGCACAAGGAGCCAGCAGCACCCATGGTTCAGCACCAGGCCCTTTGCTCATCCCACCACCTCGTTCCAGGGGCAGGGTCCAGCCCCAAGGAGGCGTCACCGGTGTGGGAAGGGGTGGCACCGAGGCCAGGGTGCACAGTGGGTCACACTGGGGCTGAGCTGGCACCGGGGCATGGGGCAGCATTGGGASCAGGAAGACATTGTCTTGGCATCAAGACCATCATGGGCAGTGGTAGCACCAGGGCTGGGGTGACATGGATTGACACCAAGGCTGGGGTGCCAAGGAGGTGACCCTGGGACTAGGGCAGCACTGGGGTGACACCGGTACCAGAATGGGCACAAGGTGGCCCTGGGACCGTGAAAACACTGTGCTGGCACTAAMGCCAACGTGGACAGTGGTGGCACCAGGGCTGGGATGCCACTGGACTGGCTGGGGAGGGCAGGAGGTGGCACTGGGGACCCCGCTATGGTACCCGCCAGCCTGCACAGGAGGAGGCAGCGCCGGGTGCCCGGGCCAGCGCGCGCGGCACTTACTCTGCTGGATGGACTTGAGCCCGCGGAGGAAGGTGGCGGCGAAGAGGAAGCAGCAGCCGGCCTGGTGGAACTGGACCTCGCTGAGGATGCTGCAGGCCGCGCCGGCGCACACGGGCGCCATGGCCGCGTACTGCAGCGCGTGGTGGCGGCGGCGCAGCAGCAGCGCCGAGAGCAGCAGCGTGAAGAGCGGCGTGGTGGTGTAGACCATCTGCGCCACGTCCAGCTGCACGTAGTTGAGGCCCAGGTTGCCGAAGGCCACGCTGCTGCAGAAGGTCACGCTGAGCAGGTAGATGCGGGCGCGGGGCCGGGCGGCCGGGCCGGGCGC
>NW_020455478.1:634547-639222 GCF_003342845.1 Nothoprocta perdicaria
CCCCCGGCCGCCACGGCAACGGCAACAGCGCGGCCGCGCCGGCGCCGCTCCCGCTGACTCACGGCGGGATGTCCCCGGGCCGGGAACGCTGCTCGCGGGATGTCCCTGGCACGGGAATGCTGCTCGGCGGATGCGGGCAGGGAGGGGGCCGCGGCCTCCTCCCCACTGCGCGTCACGCTGGCTCCCGCCCGGCCGCCGCCGTCACCGCTGGCCCCCGCACGGCCCCCCCAGCCCGCGCTGCCGACGCACTGGGGACGTGGTCCCRTTTGGGTCACCCGCGACACTCCCCGCCTTGCATGTCCATCTCCCCCTGGCTCCTCCCTGGCAGCGGTGCCTGCCCCGCCGCGAGCCCGCACAGCGCCCGGCCCGCGGCACACAGTCCTGTGCAAGGACTCGCCTCCTGCCCACGCTGCTCGCTGCCCGGCGGGGCTGTTTTGTGGCGCTGGAGGCTGGTGCAGTGTCCCCATCCCCTGAGACCAGCACCTCTGAGACCCTTGGGACGGAAGGACGTGTCTGGAGCCACCGMCACCGACACCCCCGCAGCTCGGGAAGGCCCAGGGTCCGCCCGGCTGGTGGGCAGAGGAGAGCAGCCCTGCTTTGTGCSTCGCACCGACTGTGGCGGAGCAGAGCACGGTGTCACCGTGCCACCTGTACTGGGACAGTGCCAGAGCTGCCACACGTGCGACGGGGGGGACACCAGAGACAGAGGTGGGTTGTCACACCATGCACCTTGCTCGTCCCTCCTCCRCTGACGGATTATGGGGCGCAGCATTTGAGGGGAACAAGCGCCCTAGGAAACACRACACAGCGAGGCCTGCGGTGCAGGAAGGACGTTTCATTGGCATCGGCTTCCTTAGCCAGAGCCCTGCTCTCCAGGATGGCGGTGCCGGGAGCTGCGCTGCACGGTGCTGCCCGGCGCTCGCCGTGGGCCCCGCGCGCGGCGGCCCCTCCGCACCGGCTACCACTTGCTCAGCCGCAGGATGATGGTCTCCCCGTCGTGAGGCCGGTAGTCGGCAATGCCTGYGGAGAGAGGCAGCGAGGAGGGGTGGCGAGATCAGCACCATGGGGGGGTGCCCCCAACCGCCTGCGCCAGACACAGCGCGTGCTGGGGACACGTGGCACCTCTGGGCACCATCCCCAGTGCCAGGCGCACCCCTGTGGGACACACGGGCATTCACAGAACCACAGAGTGTCCAGGGAGCCCCGTACGGGGACGGAGCAGCCATGGGGAGCTGCTCCCTGGTGCTGCCTCGGGCACTCACCCATCTGCAGGCTGGTGTCGGGGGCCGAGAGGATCTGCCAGTACCTCCGGTCTTGCATCTTGGCTTCCACTTTCATCACCATGGTCAAAAAGGGGCCGTGGAGGCTGTCCTGGGTTTGGAACCTGGTGGAGAGGGGAGAGAAGGAGGAGGAGGCTGCGGGTGGCAGCGCCAGCGGCCRCCCCCTGCCCCATCCTGCCCCCGGCCGGGCCGAGGGGCACGTCCCTACGTGAAGGCTGGGCTGTCCTGCTTGGCGGCCGCCTGCAGCACGCCCAGGAGCGAGGAGCCGCGGGGCGCAGACACGGAATGGTTGTAGGGCACGTGGTGGCGGCAGAGCTTCTTGGGGCACTCCACGAGCAGCCGCACGGCGACGCTGCCCAGCCCCAGGGGCGGCGCGGTGGGACGCACGGGGCGCAGCGTGTCTGCCAGCAGGAGAGCCGCTGTGGCGCTGCGGGACACGGGCAGCACCGCGCCGGGCGCCGGCCTCGCGCCCCCGGTGCCGGCACGGCCCGGGGTGCCCCGACACCCTGCTCCTACCATTCTCCCCCTCGCAGCTTATGGAGGCCACATCCAGGTAGCTGTGGCCGTAGAGCACGGGCAGCAGCTGCGACACGGCCATGGGGTTGGTGAAGTTGTGCAGGCTGCTGAGCAGGCTGCTCCTGGCCTGGCTGAACGCTGGCTCCGAGCTGCACGTGTTGGYGGCGATGAAGAACTAGGAGGGAAAGGATGGAGGTCTCAGGGCAAGGCASAGGCTGTGCCAGTGCAAGGCGGGCCACGGGTCCGCCCTCCCTGTCCCCGTGTCACCCTGCACCTGCGGCACCCACCTGCATGGCCAAGGGGGTGCTGAAGACGTTGCCGAAGAAGCCRTCGGGGCCGTGCGCGCGGAGCAGCTTGGTGCTCACGCTGCGCACGGCCACGCGCAGCTCCGAGTCCAGGGCAGGGAGCAGCCCGCTCCGGAGCAGGCAGGCGAAGGCCAGGCCCGCCACGGCCTCCGTGTCTGCGGGCGGCAGCGGAGGAGAAGGGCGTCCCCGTGCCCGGCGCCGCGCACCCACCAACCGCCAGCCTTACCCACAGCGCTGCCGCCGCCGTGGCGCAGCCGGCCCTTGCGCTGCGCCTCCAGCAGCCTGCGGATCACCTCCGGCCGGAGCAGCCTGYGCTGCACGCACATGGCCAGCGTGCCCAGCCCGTACTGGTAGTAGTTGGTGAGGGGGTGGCCGTGCCGCCAGGACCCTGCGCGCAGGCCCCGGTGTCACGGCGCGGCGCGCGGGAAGGGTCCCCCCGCGCGGGGCTGCCGCCCGCGCTCGCTCACCCCGCCAGTCCTTCTCGAGCACGAGCTTGAGGCGCCGCAGCAGGGGCAGCGCGGCGTCGAGCGGCTCGCAGGCTGCCCGCTGCGCCAGCGCGTACAGCGCCAGCAGCCCCGTCTTGGGCCGCCCGCTCTTCCTCAGGGGGCTCCTGCGATTCCAGCGGGGCCGTCAGCGCTGCCCGGGGCAGCTGGTGCCCGTCGCACCGCGGGCCCCGGCCCCGTCGTGCCGAGCTCGGGTACCTGTGGTGGCCGTGGGCGCTGGACGATTGGCTCTGGGATGACGACTGGTGCCGCTGATGATGGTGCTTGGAGTGGCTGCTCCCGTGCAGGCTCCTGTGTGGACACGCGGGGCTCGGCAGTGCCGTGGGTGCCGCGGGTGCCACGGGGGTCACAGGGCCGCGCGGGGACATACGTGCGCATGGCGGTCTCGAGCCCTGCCAAGTACTTGGCCTCGAAGGCCAGGTCGTGCTTGTCGGCGAGGCGAAGGGCCACGTAGATGCTGGGGTTGCCCTGCCACTCGGGCTCCTCCGCCAGGCCCAGGAGCCGGGCGCTCATGTGGTGCGCGGCCGCCGCATCCGGGACCTCTGCCGTTGCCAGCGAGGAGGGAGAGAGGATGAGGAGCGGCGAGGAAGGCCACGGCCGCTGCCACCGCAGCCCGCACCCTCGCTGGGCCTCCGGTGCTCGTGCCCCACGTCTTGGGCACGCTGGGACCCGAGCACACGGGGCAGCGCGGGTGCCCCGCGCCCCTCGACGCACACGGGCAGGGGGCCCAGGCTGTGCTGCCGCTCCGGCTCCACGGAGACGCGCAGGGACGTCCCGCAGCCAGCAGGGCTTCCAACCCGCTGGGCACCACCCGGGAGCCGAAACCCGCGGTCTCCCCGCAGAACAGGAAGGAAACACGAGAAACCGCACAGGAAACCCGGCCGAGAGCAGGCTCTCGCTAGCCCCAGGGGTTCCCCCACACAGGGATGCGCTGCCACCAGCACCATGGGCACCTCTGGGGACCTGGCAGGGTCCCTGGGGCGCTTGGAGCAGCCGGAGCCAGGCCGGGGCCTGGCAGAACAGGGGCGATTTGGGACCGCACCACCCCGGCGCAGCCGCGGGCTTTGGGTCCAGGCACGGGCGCCGCCGCCGCAGCAGCAAGAGGGGCTCCGCGGGAGCCGGGAAGTGGCGAGCGCCGAGCTCGGCAGCTGCTCCCTGCCACGCTCCTCCCCACGGCGCTCAGCGCGGCACGGTGCCCGGTGCCCCCTGCGCTGGGCACGTGCGACAGCCCCACGGGGGGACCCTCCAGCAGCCCCCCGCGCAGCCCCCAGCCCTACTCACCGCACAGCTGCGCAGGCAGGACCGCAGCCTGCAGCAGCACCAGGACGGGCCACATGCCGGCGCGGGCACGCGGGGACACGGGCACACGGAGCGCGGGGACGTGGGGAGGGCGAGCGGCTGGCGGGGCCCTGCGGAGCCCGGCCGAGCTCTGCCGGGGCGAGCGGAGGCGCCGCCTGGGACAGGAAGGCGTCGTCAGAGGCTCCTTCCGCGGGCTGGGGCCGGCCTGGGAGAAGCGAGATAAGACACGGGCCGGGCGCGCAGCAGGAGGGGACGCGGCGCGGAGCAGGGCACGGCCGCTTCCCCCTGCTGCTGTCGCCGCTGTCAGACCCTGCCCGTGCCTTCCGGGGCGCCCCTCGGGGCACTTCCTGACGCGGGCGCGAGCGGCAGCGGGGCCCTCGCTGCCCTYGGCGTCACAGGGCACGGCGAGACCAAACCCGCCGCGCATCAGGCTTGAACTGACAGTGCTGGTGAATAAAACACGTGTGCACTGAGCCCTGCGTCCCCGCAGGGACGCGGAGCCCCGGGCGGCTCGCGGAGGCGGCGGTGCAGACGATCCACGGGGACCGGGTGTTCCATGGAGCCTGGCGGGTGTTCCATGGGGTCCCGGCTCAGGGCGCCCCGCAGACGGCGGGGACACGGCTCTCCCYGCGGCCACGGGGCTCCTCAGGTCGCGTTGCCTGTCGGACACGCGTCCCCGCCACAGCCGCCTTCTTCAGCGCGCTGGGACGGCATGGAGCCGGCAGCGAGGGGCCACCAGGACACGGATCCCGCGGGAAGGGCCCTGCAGGAC
>NW_020455478.1:639427-639773 GCF_003342845.1 Nothoprocta perdicaria
GCGGGAAGGGCCCTGCAGGACACGGGGTCCCGCGGGAAGGGCCCTGCAGGACACGGATCCCGCGGGAAAGGCCCTGCAGGACCGGGATCCCGTGGGAAGGGCCCTGCAGGACACGGATCCCGCGGGAAAGGCCCTGCAGGACCGGGGTCCCGCGGGAAGGGCCCTGCAGGACACGGATCCCGCGGGAAGGGCCCTGCAGGACACCCCTTCCCCCCCCCCCGCCAGCTCGGCCGCGCTCCCACAATGCCCCGCGCCGCCGCGCCGCCCCGGTATATCCCAGTGTGCCGCGCCGCCCCGGTATATCCCAGCGTGCGCCGCGCCCGAGGTCCCCCTCTGTCCGCCCTGC
>NW_020455478.1:640321-682482 GCF_003342845.1 Nothoprocta perdicaria
GGGTTTGGCCCTTGGGGAGCAAGTTCCGGGGCCCGGGAACGGGCTGCCCGCGGAGGCTCCTTCCCCGCAGCGCTTGCAGCCCGCCGGGACGTCCCCTGTGGCTCCGCTCCTGTCCCAGCCGGAGCGGGTTGCACTCCAGAGGTCCGCACCAGCCACGAGCCCTGTGGGCATCACCACCGAGAGGGCTCGGGAAGCTCCCGCTTGTGTCCGGGCTGCAGCAACCCCCAGGGGGTTGACAGTCCCGCGYGCTTACGGGTGTTGGAGGCGGCTGGTGAGAGGAGGAGAGCTCCTCACCGCACGGCTGATGTCCCCGGAGTCGGGACGCGGGCAYGTGAGGCCGGCCACCCTGGGGAGGCGCCTGGAGCCGCGCAGCCGGCGCGGAGGACGCCGCTCTCCCCAGGAGCCCGGTGAAGCCGGCCGCTCCGCTCGGCAGCGCGGGGTGGTCCTGCCCGCTCCGGGAGCGGTGTTGGGGCAGCGACGCAGCGCCAGCTGGGGGTTCCCAGGGCCATGTGTCCCAGCCCGGTGCGGTGGCACTGAGAGCGAGGGGACGCGGGAGGGAGGTGGAGCAGAGTGCGCTGGGATAAGGTAGAAATAAAGAGAGTTTCTAGCCCTTGTTTCAGTTGCTTTGAGTGGATGTTGAGATCCAGTTTGTCATCTGCATCTCCGTTAACAGGCGCCTCTGTATCCTGAAGGGGATTTACCCCCATGAGCCCAAGCATAAGAAGAAGGTGAACAAAGGCTCCACTGCAGCCAGGACTTTCTATCTCCTCAAAGACATCAAGTTTCTCCTTCACGAGCCCATTGTCAACAAGTTCCGGGAGTATAAGGTAGTTACGATGCACAGGAGTTTTGGGAATCATGTCCAGGGGCTCTTATGCTTGTGCCTAGGATGGGGTCATGGGATCTTCTCCCTTCGAGGCTGTTGTCCCTTGCTCCCAGCTTCAGTTACCATCTTGTGGCAGCGGAGCAGGGCCTTCTCTTATGAGTAGCTGCATGACAGCGTCTTTGACCTGAAAGCTGTTCCCTCAAGAGCCTGTACAGCCAGGGGGGATGGCACTGATGTCCCGGGCTGCATTTCTGACCGTGCGAGGCAGCCTTCGCCTCCCTCCATCGTTTCCCTGGAAGGGCGCCCTGAGTCTCCCCTTGTCTGCCCYGCAGGTGTTTGTCCGGAAGCTCCGCAAGGCGTATGGGAAAAGCGAGTGGAGCACCGTGGAGCGGCTGAAGGACAACAAGCCCAATTACAAACTTGACCACATTGTGAAGGAGAGGTGAGGCACCACCTGCACCTCAGTGTGGAGGAGACCCAGCAGGAGGATCCTCACATGAGAGAGTTGTTACCAACAGTCAACTGAACTGGAGCCGGTGGAGCCCTTGCTGTGTCCATCCCTGCTTAGGATGGCTCCCGTGGCAGTTCTGGGAATTGGCTGGCTGGCACATGGGGTTTCAGAGCTAGTGCAGAAGGATGCAGTGAGCTGCCTGTTGGCTGTAGCAAAGCACGAGTGAGCAGGGAGCTGCAGGCTGCCAGCTTCTCAGTACTCACAAGGGACAGTGCATCTCCGGGGATCCTCTGGCTCGAAGGGCCGTGTGGGATGTCGATGCTCTGGGGTGGCTCYGAGGCCCCTTCCCTTCCTCTTGAGCAGCTCCTGCACTTTGGGCAGGTGCTGGCTCTGGGGGCTCTGCAGCTGGGTTTGTTTTTTCCCCCACTCCTGCTGCCCTGGCACAGGTACCCAACGTTCATTGATGCTCTGCGAGACCTGGACGATGCCCTCTCCATGTGCTTCCTCTTCTCCACCTTCCCACGGACCGGCAAGTGCCACGTCCAGACCATCCAGCTGTGCCGGCGCCTGTCCGTGGAGTTCCTCAACTACGTCATTGCCTCGCGCTCCCTGCGCAAGGTGCAAGCTCGGGGGGTCTGCAGACAGGGCTCCGCGCTCCGGGGCGCTGTGGGGATGGAGCAGCGGGCTTGGAGCACAGAAGGATGYGGGGCTGGCCAGTCGTGGCAGTGTCAAAAGCGGGAGGGTTTGGGTGTCCATCTTGGATGTTCCCCAAACAAACCTGCTGGCTGTGGAAGTGTTAATGAGAACGGCCCTGAGTAGGAGCAGGGCCATGGGCTGCTGCGGGGCCCCCTCCACCTGAGGCCTTGCTCTGCTCCCTGCCAGGTCTTCCTCTCCATCAAGGGTATCTACTACCAGGCTGAGGTGCTGGGACAGCCGGTCACCTGGATCACCCCTTACGCCTTCGCGCATGATGTGAGTAACCGTGTGCTGCAGGGCCCTTGCCCTGCTGTCACCTCGCTGGGACTGGGGAARAGGTTATGGGAGTGTCTCGCTGCTCTTGTGGCGAAGAGAGAAATCAGGTTGTGTTCAGGCTGAGGTGGAGACTATGAAGGCCGACTTGGGTCACAACTGTTTTCCAGCCCAGGATGGTTGTGTCCTTGTCTGTTGTGCCTGGCTGTGCCAGCTGTACCGGCTTTCTCTGGTAGCTGTTTCCTTTTGCTGTCAATTATTAAAATCTGATTAGCTCAACAATTAAAGATTAACCTGCAGTAATGAGGCTGGTAGCCCTGAGGGGAGGAGTGAGCGAGTGAGACTCCGCGCCCTCCTTGCTGGGGYGGCTCTGCCGTGTCCTGCCAGCAGCAGAACTCGTGCAGGTCTCCAGCGAGGCCGCAGGGGCTCCGGGAGGTGTGGGACAAACTTTGCCAGGACAGGTTGCTGTGCCAAGGTCAGCGACATGAGCTCCCATCGTGGTCACTGTCCTGACTTGCTCTGGGCCTGTCTGGGGGTGGCACAGTCGGCCTGGAGCTTTGTGGCTTTCTGTACAGCCTGCGCTGGGGRTCACCTCCCCTCTCTCCCTGGCAGTATCACCTGAGTGAGCCCGTGTGTTTTCTGGCCAGCATTACTTCTTGCTTCCTTGAGTTTTGATCGTTAAGGGACTGGCTAGATCCCTGCTTGGTTTCAGCTTTGTTAGTCCTTGCCACACTCTTCCGAGTTTGAGACTCTTGTTCCGCTTTGCTAGTGGCCTATGAATCTGACCTGGGGGACCAGAGTCTCTTGACTGAGTCACGAAAAGACCATCTGGAAAGTTCTGGCCTGTTTCCAGCTTCCTTAGGTGCTGCAGGGTTGCCTGGGGACACGTGGACCCCTGCCAGGGAGTGAGTGGCAGATCCACCTCCTCTCAGGGTCCCCATCTGTTGTGGGATGTGCTGCTCCATCTAGCTGAGTAGCTGGGGCAGCTGAGGGCTTGCAGGACTTGCACTAGGGAGGGCAGGAGGAGTGATTCGGGCCTTGTGGGGCAGGAGGGCACTGGCACACGGCTCCTTGGGTCGCACAGAGACCTCTCCTGCCGCAGGCATGGCGTTGGGCASAGACATCCATGGACCTTGTTGCGGAGAGGGCAGTATCCTCCCTTGCAGATGAGGAAACAGAGATACAGAGAACAACGTGTTGCATCTCTCAGCTCCAGATCAGGGAGTGAGTGGGCAGCAGAGATTCAAGGGACTTGGTGCTGGATGAGCTGCCAGGTCCCACACCCCAAGCTGGTGCCAGGAGAATGGGCCCCTGTCCCTACAGAGGGAGTCTGCTCTTTCAGCCCTGTACCCTAACTCCTCCTGCGTGTCCACAGCACCCCACGGACGTGGATTACCGCGTCATGGCCACCTTCACCGAGTTCTACACCACCTTGCTGGGCTTTGTCAACTTTCGCCTCTACCACTCCCTCAACCTGCTCTACCCCCCCAAGGTGAGTCACRGGCCACGCTGGGCATGAGCCGCCCCAGTGCAAGATCTGCTTGGAGCTGGTGGGCACCCGTGCCCGTCAGGGCCTCGTGCAGYTGGAGGGAAGCAAACACTGCCTGGAGGATAACGCTGACCCTGGGCACGGTGTGGCGGAGGAGAGGCTGTTTGGGGACTCTGTGTGTGGGGGCTGTGTCCCCACCGACCTGTGTTTCTGCAGATCGAAGGGCAGGCGGAGGTTGAGCTGAAGCCTGCGGAGGGCGAGGCGTACGCCATGGATTCGGAGAGCTACCTGGAGGTGAGGGCGCACCCGCGTCAGCCACGGCTTGAGTTGGCACCCAAGAACCATTGACCTTTGTGTCCTGACCATGGATCCTTTCCTGGCCTGGGATGTTGAGCGTGTGGGAACTGCAGAGCAGAGCCCGGTTCCTGGAGGTGAAAGGCTTCCCAGCTCCTCAYGTGCTGCCCCAGGGCAGAGCTGTGCTTATCCTTGAGGGTCGTTGGCATCTAGCCTGTGTCACGTGTGGCTCTTTGGAGCTACTGTGTYGGGGAGTGTCGGGTAAGGAAGCACAATGGAGGAGACTGAACTTTTACAAGGGAGGAGAGGAGCTCCTTTGATCCTTTGCTGCAGGGAATCCACCCTCCTTTCCTCTGCAAGGCTGCTTTTTCTCCCATCCTCAAAAAGCCATTTGGAGATGACACCTTCTTGGTCTGTCCCCTCTGCAGAAGCTCTCAGCCTTGAGTGCCAGCTTGACCCGTGTGGTGGCACCAACCACAGAGGATGACGTGGAGATGGATGAGTTCCCTGTGGAGGGGGTAAGTGCCTCGTGGGGTGGCTCAGCCCTGGACTGTGTCACTCTATTCACAGCGTGTCCTGTGGCTCAGCAGGGGTCCTGTGCTTGAGCAAGGACTGGCACTGCCTGCTGTGGTGCTGGGATGACCTATGTGATCAGCAGGATGGGGAGCAGCACACAGGAGCCTTCCTGGCCAAAAGGGGCTTGGCAGGGGGTGTCGCGGCGGGAGAGAAAGTTCCTGTGCAGGAGGCTCTGACTTTGTTCTGAACAGGAGACTGCTGAGCAGATGGATGCAAAGAAGAAGGAGCAGGAGGCCCTGGAGAAGCAGAAAAGGCTGTTTGAAGGGCTGCGCTTCTTCCTCAACAGAGAGGTGCCCCGAGAGCCGCTSGCCTTCATCATCCGGTACGTGCGAGCGTGCTGTTCCTTCACAGCCCTGCTATACCCCTTCCTGGCTTTTTCTCCCCTTTGTGATGGGAGGCCGGGGCTGCCCTGCCTGACATCCTGCAAGCAAAGTGAACTTGGGGGCTGTTTCAGTCCAAATAACCCCTTGGTGTSTTGTACTGGCAGGTGCTTTGGGGGCCAGGTGTCCTGGGACAAGTCTCTGTGCATCGGTGCCACCTACGATGTGAGTGACCCATCTATCACACACCAGATTGTTGACCGGCCCCGTGTGGAGCAGCAGGTTGTTGGCAGGTGAGTGAGGACTGTCCCCGAAATAGGGGCCTGGGTTGGCAGGCACACGTGGCAGTCCTGGAGCTGTCACATGCTTCCAGGGTGCTTCAGGACAGGTTGTGATGGTGTCCTGCTCTGCTGGAGTCTTGGTGAGACCATGGGACAGGAGGAGATGGCCTGACCCCATGCCCTACATTCCTCTCCCTCTGCCCCACAGATATTACCTGCAGCCTCAGTGGGTTTTCGACTCCGTCAACGCCAAGCTGTGCCTCCCTGTGGCTGACTATTTCCCTGGCGTGCTGCTGCCCCCGCACCTCTCGCCCTTCGTCACGGAGCAGGAAGGAGACTACATCCCTCCGGAGAAGCTGAAACTGCTGGCCCTGCAGCGGGGCGAGCAGCCAGGTAACGCGAGGCAGCAGCCCCCGAGGTGTGAAGCAGGCAGGCTCAGGCCCAGCTGCCTCGGCAGAGCTGTACGGGCTGCTGTGCCAGGCTCTGCTCTACCTGTCACAATCCCGAGCTGGTAATACTGGCCTCTCCGTAGGTGAAGAGAGTGAGGAAGAGGAGGAAGAGGAGGAGGAGGAGGAGGAGGAGGAGGGCAATGATGATGAGGAGGAGGAAGACGAAGAAGATGATTCTGAAAAGGAAGAAGAGACAAAATTGAAGAAGATGGAAGAGCAGAAGACTCAGGGCAAGGTATCGTGCTTGGCAGGGAGTTGGGAGCTCCAGGAGGAGAGCACTTCTGTGAGTGCTGTTGCTGCCGGGCCCTGCTCCCTGCCTGGCGTCCTGGCCACGTCCCTGTTCTGCGTGTGCTGTGGAACTGCCGTGTGCTCCTGGCCTGGACAGAGCTGGGAAGGSCTGGACTGGGCTCTGTGGGAAGGACTCCAGCAGAGCCCAGGCTGAGACCTGGGTGGCCTGTGCTGTGTCCCCAGCCTTTCACCAGGCTGTCTGAGCATCAGGCTGAGGTTGGGCCCGCAGGGCAGGCCTGCCAGGGTCCACAGGAGCCTGTCCCAGCCCCATCTGGGAGCTGCAGCTCTTGCATGGGGGACACCCCCTCCAGCCTCTTCAGCCTTACTGTGAGAAAGAAGTGGCCCTTCTCCAATAGAGGGATATGTCTGGGCTCAGGAGACCCTCCACCGAGCTGCAGAACTTGCTGTTCTTGAAACACGAGCACAGTGAAATGCAACAGCCCACCCCAGCAGACTGGATGGCCTCCAAGGCAGACCAGAATCCTGGCCATGAAGKGTCTGAGATGGCCCTTGGTCCCATCACAGCTGCTTGTGCTCCCTGCCCAACACTCATGTGTTRATGTGCTGGGACTGTCACGGCTGCTCTGTCTGCAGCAGCTCTCGTGCAGCTGCCTTGTCCAGAGGGTGCTATGCTCCATGGAGAAGAGTGCAGAGGGAGCAGCTGTCCTGGGAGAGGGTGGGCTCTTGGCATCCGGGATCCTGAGCTCTCCCGCTGCCTGCAGGTGCTCCCTGTGAAGGTGACAGCTGGCAAGGTGCGGCTGGAGGACAAGCAGCGCCTGGAGCAGGAGCAGCAAAGCGAGGAGAAGCGCCTGGCCATCATGATGATGAAGAAGAGGGAGAAATACCTCTACAAGAAGATAATGTTTGGCAAGAAACGCAAAGTCCGAGAGGTGAGTGCTGCCTTCCCACAGTAGCGAGGCACCAGCACAGTTTTGGGCCGCGAGACCCTTGCCTGTATCCTGTTCCCGTGCCTGTGCCAGCGCCTGSTGAGGGACTGTGCCTTTCCCTGCTCCATTTGTGGGAGGAGGGCCCCTGTGGTGGCAAACCCAGCTCCCTGCCTTCCTGTGAGACTCTGGACAGTGCTGAAGCCACCTGGAATGAGTCTTTAGTCATTGGCCTRTAAACATTGCAGATGCCCAAGGGTTTTTCAGCTCTGCTCTTTGCTCTTTCCCTCTCTGTACTGTGCCCACTTTGCAGTTGATAACGAAGGCTGAGCCTCTTGAGGCCTCTTCTGAGTGTGACCCCGGCCATGGACTGGCCCTGGCAGAACAGAGCTCTTCCCGCTCTCCTAGAGATCCCGGCCTGCTCAGGGGGATGCCACATGCTGCTGCTTGTGCCCAGGCAGCTCGGTGCCCAGGCAGCTCGGTGCCCAGGCAGCTCGGTGCCCCAGGGCTGCCCTGGGTTTCTCTTTCCTGGGCAGCAGGAGATGGGTCCATCTCCCCTATGTACAGGTTGAACAGGCAGTGCATCTAAGAGCAGAGAAGCCTGTAGCATCTGCAGACTGATCTGACTGTGTGTCTTGGGCATTTCTCCTCAGGCTAACAAACTCGCCGAGAAGAGAAAAGCCCACGACATGGCCATGAAAGAGGAGAAGAAGAAGGCCAAGAAGGCGCAACGGGCGTGATGGCAGTTCCAGGCCTCCCCTCGAGGGAGCCAGCCCTGTCCTCCATGTGCAGAGGKTGCCTGGGCCTTGGGCCTCATGTAGCCTGGCCAAACCTTGCAGAGACCATCTTGGATTTTGGTGGAAATCCCTCTGCTTTGCTTTTGGGAYAAAAATGCTAAATTAAAAAATGTTCCCTGTCTGTAAATACCCCTCCTGCTGTGCCTTTCCCCAGGGTGCCTGGGTTCCCTCAGTTCTCCTCTGCACAGGCCTTCACGTCGTGTGTGTCAGTGCCTCTGCCCACCTTAGCTTGTGCGGTGGGGTCAGCGTGACAGGCCTGGCGTGAGGACTGTCATCTTGATGTTGCTGCCACCATTCCTGCTTCCTAACCCACAAGTGCAGCGAGCAGTCTGAGGCAAGCGAGGAAGCCCTGCGGAGAACTGGCTTCTTGTAGGGTGATCCTGGGTGGTTCATTTGAATTTTCAGAGATGGGGGCAGAGGAGAAGGCCTCGCGCCAGAGCAGGAGGTTCCCCTGCAACTGCCCRCGGTCGTTGGATGCTGCAGTGTATCATGGAGGGGAGGGAGGCTCTGTGAACAGCAGGGCTCTTGCACCAGCCGGGGGGGAATGGAGCCTGCAGCAGAAGGGAGCCTTTTCCTTGAAAAGCTGCTCTCCAGCATTTCTTCTTAAGGCCRTTCCACGCCCTTTCAGTGACACAGCCTGTAAACAGTTTCTATTTTTTTTTTTTTAATAAAAAGCTGAGGTTTCTGCCATGATTTGCTGGTGTCTGTCCCATCCTGGCTGTGGCAGGATGCAGTGACTGCTCTCGGTGATGTGCCTCCCTGGGGCTGTGGTGCTGTGGCTGTCATTTCTTACTGCCCTCTGCCACGCGTTGCTCCTTGGGGCAGTTTTGGAAGGGTCTTCTCTTGCAGCTGGCACGGGGTGCTCRGGGCAGCTGCCCGCTGAATCAGTGCAGGAACTGCTGCTGGGTTGTCTCCAAGGAGTCTGTCCTGAAGAGGTGAGGTTTTTTTACTGTGCACAGTCCCTCTCCTTAGAGCAGACAGCTCTGGGATAACTCCATTTTTCCCAGCAGATGGACCCCCATAAGGAGGAGGAGCCAGGAGCTCCTCTGCTGAGGAGCCAGGCAAGCCCCTACTCCGGGACATTGCCTGCATGTGTGCCCTGGTTTCACACACATTTAACACAGCAGCTGTTGTGGCCAGCACACTGTGGGGCTGGTCCAAGCTGCAGGATCTTGTCCAGGTGGAGAGTTGAATTGAGAGTTCCTGGGGGCAGAAGTTCCCTGGGGAGAGATGTTTCCTCCCATTTATCCATCTGGAGGTTCCTACGCTTCCTCCTTTCCAGCCCCTTCTCGCCTTTTGTTGACAGACTTCACGCAGTGCAAATACCAGGAGAGASTGTAGATAAGGCATTTAAGGGAAAGAGGCTATCACAGGTATGTTTGCTATCAACGTTAAGATGTCTTGCTCTAAAGCTAAGTGATACATAGAGAAGCTGGGATTTTTTTTCCTGGCCTGTTTTTATGAGGCAATTGAAMTCCAGAGGCTTTCTAAGCCAGAATCACAGAGTGGTTGAGGCTGGAAGAGATCATCTAGTCCAAGCCCACCGCTCAAGCAGGGACACCCTCACTAGAGCACAGGATACAGGGTGGCATCCAGACAGGTTGTGAAGATGTCTAGAGAAGGAGGCTCCACAACCTGCCTGGACAGCCTGTTTCAGGGCTCTGYCACAGTGAAGAAGTTCTTCCACATAKGGAGATAGAACTTGCTATGTTCTAATTTGTACCCATTACCTTTCACTGGTCTCCACTAAGAGGAGTTTGGCCTCATCTTCTTTACATTCTCCCCTCAGGTAATGTATTGATGAGATCCCCTGTCAACATTCTCTTCTCCACACTAAACAGGCCCAGCTCACTTAGTCTTTCTTCCTYAGACAAATGCTCCAGTTCTTTCATCATCTTTGTTGCTCTGTGGTGGACCCTATCTAGAAGCTCCACATCCCTCTTCTACTGAGGAGTCCAGAACTGACCCCAGTACTGCAGATGCAGCCTCACCAGAGCTGAGGAGAGGGGCAGGATCCCCTCCCATGACCTGCTGGCAATGTCCTTCTGTTGCAGCCAAGATTCCATTGGCTTGTCCTTAATTATGGCCATGTAATTAAGCTTCATCCTTTCCTACCTCTGGGGGCAGCAGCTTTCTCTYGTCTCTTCTGCTGGCACTTGCCTCTGAGATGTGGGTAGAGCTGGACTTGCTTGATGCCTGAAGCTCTCCTAGCCCCAGGTTCACTTAACGCTCCCTTTTGCCCAGCTGTGTACCTGCTTGTGTTGCACAGAGGAGCAGAACTGCCCCRGGGGGGCCAGTCCTTGTTTCAAAGCAGTTTCAACCACATGTCCCATCGTGTTGCTTTTGCACCGAGATATTGGTGTCAGGACCGAGCTGCCTGAGCCTGAATGAAGAGCAAAATTTGCTACTAGGGAGGTCAAGCTATTCTTGCGAGGTGTTGGGTTGCTCACAAGTGCTTCCCTGAGCTAAATTCTTAATCAGGGAGAAGGGCTGCATGAGGCTGCCAAGCTGACTGGTGGCTCACGGGAGCACCCTTGTGCTCTGCCRGAGTTCAGGGGATGGGTGTAGCTTTGCCCTGCAATGACCCTAGAGAAGGCTGTAGGCAAGGGAAAGGAGACTCAAGTATTGCAGAGGCTAAAATAAGGATTCTCAGCGAATCAGACAATGCTGGGAGGAGGAAATAGGAGTTAGTGGTCTGTTTGGGGAGTCTCTGGCGCAGTACCAACTCTCACCASACCTGCGAGGGTTTCAGTTTTGTGCTGGGCCCCTGCAGACCCCAGTCTTGGAGAGCCCCATCTTGGAGATGTCTTCGCCAGCCCCCCAAAGTTGACGTGGCTGAAGATCTCTACCCACGAGGGTATCCCACCTTGTATCCCACCTTGGATACAGAGGAAAGGTGCTGCTTGAAGGCAGTTCCTGCAGTCTGGACAGCTACGGGATGGCTTCCAGCAAAGAGACAAGTGATTTTCTGCCTGCATTATTCCTTTTACTCCAGGTCTCCAGRCAGCAGAGGTGACATCAAGGCTGAGATGGAAGCATCCCCTTCTGCCCATCTTGTCACCTCCCCCGGTGCAGCAAGACGGGCCTCCTGCTGGAGTTAGGGAATGCACAACCCCCCAGAAGAACCCACTCAGAGCAGGTAGAAATCAATGCCCAGGCTTCATTGAGTGCCAGTGTGGAGGCTGGTCGCTGGGTTTTGCAGGAATTCTGCCCCAGACCCCGGCAGGCAGGACTGGGGGTGGGTCTGGGGGCACTCCAGCTGTGTCCATGGGGTGGACACTTTCTCCAGCTTTACTTGTGCCTCAGGCAACAGCTTGAGCTGCGCCCATGCGTCGGGCAGCGGCTTGGGCCGTACTCGCACACCAGCCCCGGGGCGACCTGCTGGTCCCCGGTGGCTCTGCCCCTTCCCACGGCCGGGCCCAGGGAGCGGCCTGGCTCCGCCCGGCCCTGTGGCAGCGCCCGGAGCCAACGCGGGCAGAGCGCGCCAAGCCGCGCGGCCGCCGGCCGTGGGGCTCCGCGGGCTGCGCTGGGCCTCTGCCCTCAGCGCGACGCACAGCAGGGACCTGCGGCCGCTGCCGCCGCCCTCGTGACGCCGTCCCAACGGGAGCCGCTCCAGCGAGCGAGGTGCTGCCCGCGCCGCGCGTCGTCGCGGGGCAGCTCGGCGTCGCGGCGCCGGCGCGGCACTGCCCGGCCCGCCGCCAGCTCCGGCGCTGCCATCAGCCCGCGCCACGGCGCCCGCAGCCCCGCCGAGGAGACAAATGGGAGAAGCAACGTGGGGCCTCTGGAGGCAGGAGATAACGTTCTACCTTCTTCTCTTTTTTGGTCTTTACTATTATTTGTGCCTTGCCTGTGCCCTGGGAACTCATCCGCCAGGAGGGTTTGCCTCCGCGCTGTTATTTTTATCTGGCGTGTAATCTCCTCAGGGCCATAAACGGCTCCCGGCGCCGCGCAGCCCTGCTGATGGTCACCGCGAGCCGAGGGCAGCCCGGGTGGGAGCCCGCGCGGGCCCCGCTGCTGCCAGCCCGGCGTCAAGCCGCGGGCCTCGTGCGGAGACCCTGCGGCCGGGCAAGAGCCAAAGCGAGGACGCCGGGGCCCAGCGTGCYGGGCAGGAGGGAGGCAGCGGCCCCGGCTGCCCGTGCTGGAAGCTCTGGCGGGCCCGGGGCTTCCCGAGGRCTCGGCCCCGAGAGGGCTGCCAGCTGAAAAATTCCCTCCTTCTGGGGAAAAGGGAGTTTGCAGGTGTGGCAGATAAGAAAAGCAGCCCAGGGCTGATAAACGGAGCGCGGCGGGTGCAGCAGCGCTAGGAGAGCGCAGCGCAGGAGCCCGTGGCGTTGTGTGTGAAGCAGGGCAGCACGCGGCGGCCTCCGCTGAGCGCGTTCAGCGTCYCCGCCGGGATCGGCAGTGTTGGCGGGGGTTCTCCTGGCACTGGGACCCTCCAGGGTGCGCGGCCAGCGCCGGCAGCCAGGCCTGGCASTGGAATGTGGCTCCAGCACCAAGAGCTGGTCCTCGCCTGGCCCGCGAGGTGACCCCCAGCAGGTCCAGTTCTGCTGTGGGACTGGCCTGAAGGGCGCTTTCGCCAGCAAGTACTTGGAGGTCTTGCTAAGAAAATGTGGCCTCAGAGTTAGGCAACGAGCGGCTGGGGAGGTCGAGGCCCCTGTGCGGCCTCGGCACTCCCTGTCGCAGGACGTTGSGGAGCACACGAGGTGCTGCGATGGAGCCGCGTTGCGAGCGCCCCGGGTTCGGCCTGCACGGTCCTTCTGGGGACGACAGTGGCTTTGTCGGCATTCAAATRCAGACCTCTCCTGCTTTGCAGCTCCTGCACGTGCTTTCCAAGCGGGACCAGCCGTGGGAGTGCTGACTCAGCAATGCTGCTTTTCAGTGTAAGTCCCTCTGTTTCTACTCTTAAAGCCGGGGTGGGATTTTTCTGCCTTTTCCCCCAAGGGTTAGCATGGAGATCAGAGGGTGGAAAAGCAGCTTACAATCAAGGCAGAGCCCTCCTGCACGGGTGGTTCTTTGCAGTGTTACTTAGCACCCGCGGGCGTCTTGATCCTCACTAGACCACCACAGGTAGGGGAGATTAATTTAGGGCAGAGAGTTGACAGCCTTCCAAAAAAGCAACTGCATCCACTCAAGTCACGGAGGAGACCGTTGCTAGGAGGCGTTCCCCGTGCCCTTGTACTTCAGCACTGAATTTGGCGTTCTGTTTCAAGGTTCAAACACACCCAGGCTTTTTCAGCCTCCTTTTGGGCGGAGAGACGGCTGCAACAACCCTGCATGCTCAGGCTGTGGGGACGCAGCCGCACGCAGAAGGAGCCAACCGCGAAAACACAYGGCTCATTAGGTCGTTAAATCAGTGTCCCCTGGCAGCGAGTCACCCCTCGCGGGTGGGCGCCGGCAGCTCCGCAGCAGAGCTGAGCTGCTGGGCTCTGCGTGGGCTGTCACGTACCTGGCACAGCTGCCGGCTGCTGGGGTCCTCTCCTAGCTAGGAACTGCCTTTAAAACCCCGTGCTGCCCTCAACAAATGAAAATCCCAAGAGGAGGTGCTATTGTGGAGAGCAAAGCTCTTCAGGGAAGGAACAAGATGGCTTCCTGCTTCCAGCGGCTGATTTGCAGCCCAGGGAATGGGGGGCTTGGAGGGCACGTGGGGAGAAGACACTTCTGATGCCAAGGGTCGGSAAAGAGGCTGGCAAAGCACTTATGCCAAAGCCAGACCCGCTGGAAGTCAGAGGGTATTCCTTAATCCACTGTTACACTTAATTCACTCAGTGACTATTAACCATGACAAACGTACCCCAGGCATAGGTGAAAAGATTGGTAAAATGGGGTGCAGCAGTGCTAATCCAGCGGGGGCTGGCGCAGCTGAAAATGTGTCAGCTGAAAATGTGCCCTGAGCCCCGCGAGTGCCCCGTCCCCGTCCGCCCTTCTGGCTGGAAGCGGCAGTGCCAAGGCAGCTCAGTAAATCACTCCTTCCTGCTGCTCCAGACTGCGTGGTGCAGGGGCAAGCGTGGAGCTGCTGTTCTCATGCTCTTCCCAGGGGGGCCGAGAGGGCTCTGATGAGGAGGCTCTTTGCTAGAAGCAAAGCCATGGCAGGGTTAAATATCGAAGGCAASAGCGGTGCTCCCTGCTCCGCTGAGCCGGAGCACATCTAGATTAGAGTTTTCCCACCTGGAGCCGACCTTGGCGGRTTAAAGCACAGTGATACCTGGCACAGCGAATGCCCAGCTTCCTCCTAGAGTGCTGCCCTGAGCTGGACAGGGCGGTTTTCTCTCCGATCTGCGAGCCGAAGCCCTGCKCTCGTCCCCGCAGCCCTGCGGCGCTCAGCTCTGCAGGCGGCTCCCCCCGAGCCCTGGCGAGGAGGAGGAGGTCGGTGCTGGCCCKCCGATGTGATCAGCAACACCAGCACGGTGCGCAGCCGGGCGATGAATGCAGCGCTGCACACAGGGCCGGGGCTGGCATGTGCCAGGAATTCCTCCCATTCCAGCGCCGGGCAGAGCGTGGGGGCCGCTGCTGGCACAGGCGAGGGCTGGAGCTCGAGCCAGGGGGCCGCGGGCTGGAGCTGCRGGTGGGCTCTGCTGCCCCCAGGGCGGCTGCGTGCCCCGGAGCTGGTGGCTTCGTGTTCCCGCTCGGCGCGTCGCAGGCAGCAGCAGCTCGCGGCAGTGCTCGTCTGCATGCCTGCCTGCTCCTCTCTGCTGTGTTAGGCTGGGACAGACCTTTATGGGGGTACCTGTTTCTCTCCAGTGCCTACAGGGAGCCTCGGGTGATGGGCACAAACTTAGGCTTTAATTTGGGGGTACCTGAGGTASAATCATAGAATCATAGAATGTTTAAGGTTGRAAGAGACCTCAGAGGTCATCTAGTCCAACCCCTGCACACACAGAGTCACCCAGAGCGTGTGGCACAGGGCTGCGTCCAAGCGGATTTTAAAGATCTCCAAAGAAGGAGAGKCCACATCACACATGTACACATTACAGTACACATTAGGTACCCTAAATGGATCCCATCTTCCAGTTCCTTCTGGTGTTGGTGATGCCTCTGCTTTGGCCCAAGCCAGAGGCTGACCCCCCATTCCAAGCAGTTGTATCCCAGGAGGGAAGTGACTCTTCAGTCCAGCACAAGATTGAATCACAGCAGTTAGTGCCTGCCTCAAACCTGGGAGCCGACAGGTTCTCTTGGTTAAGATGGAGAATATTCTTGCTTTTCTTGAGCTCAGGCACGGGTACGGCCAGGGCGCTATCCTGGGCTGGCRAGCAGTGCAGATGAGCTCTGTGTGAGGAGGAGCTGAGAGGTGCCTGGCAGCAGGACGTGGTGTGTGTGTCCCATGGCTGGCTGTGGGGAGGCAGTAGCTCCGAGTGCCCTGAGCTCCACGAGACAACGCTGAGCAGGCTTGGGGAACTCAGCCCAGACACCCTCAGAGGCTGGAGCATCCGCCGCGTGACAGCGCTGTGTCCGAGCCTTTGGGAACAACCCATGCGGGGATTTCATCCCGGCGTTGAGACCCAGGTTCTCCATCAGAGCTCGTAGACACGAGCCTCTCCGCTCAGCCGGCATTCCCCACGGCACGGCCGCCCTGCTGGTGTCTCTGGTGTGGGGACAGAGTTGTATACGCTGCTGTGGGGTGCGGAGATGTGAAACGAGGTCTGCAAAGGGTACAAAAAAGCCTGCAGAAACCCAGGGTGCTCATCCCCAGGAGAGCCCTGGCCAGCGAGGGACACGCTACCTGGATGGGCAAAGACTTTTGTAGGTGCCGGGCACGGCCAASGGGTGCCCTGCGCTCACACCGCAGCCCTGGCCACCGGCGCGGCCACCGCTCACTCGCCGCTCTGGCAGCAGAAAGGCGGCTTTGAGGCTGTGGGGAAGAGCCGGGGCCGTGTTCGGGTGCACAATGGCTCCTATTCTGGCCCGAGGATGGGGTGATGCGCTAGCAGCCTGCAGAGGATGGAAGAGGGTGCCACTCCGGACGGAAACGGCACCCGTGAGCTTCCCTCCGYCGCTCCGGTGTCGCTGCCCGCCGCGGGCTGCCAGCACAGCCGCAGCGTGTTCCACACAAACACAGCGCCATCCTCGCCGTGGGGGGCAGASGAGACCCCACCGAGGCCCTTTGCCCAGTACCGGGCCACAGGGAAGGACAGTGGTGAAGGCACCGTCCTGCTGAGGGCCACGGAGGGGGCTGGCGAGTGGCAGCTTGTGCCATCAAGGAGCAAAAGAGCAGGAACTTTGCCATGATTGCGGTCGTAAAAGTGAGAGGGGGCCCCAGGAAGGAGGAGATGGGCTGGACACGAGGGGSCCGGGAGAGGGGCGGCCCACGGTGGCACACGGGGGACCCGCCACCCGCTTCCCAAGCCACTTGCCAAGGGCTAGCAAGCAGCATCTCCCGAGCCTGCCGGCCGCCACGGCTCCGGCCGCCCTGTAACTTCCTGCCCGGTGTTTGCAGGGAAATCGCGCCCGCCCGCGGCGTCCCGGCCGGCCGCTCGCCGGTGCCGCCGCGCTCCGGGGGCGCTGCCGATCGCCGCGCAGGAAGCGCGCGCAGGGACAATGTCGCCCTTGATGTCGGGCACTGCAGATGCAGACAAACGTCGCCGTTGTTCGCGGCGCTGCAAGGGAGCGGGGTGAATGAGGCCTCTGTGCTGCCCGGAGTGGGAGGAGAGACCAAGACAGGGAGCCAGCGAGGGTGGCAGCGAGAGCCCGAGGCCCCCGAGCGGCTACCCGGGCAGCCGGGGGAGTGTCCAGCAGCTCCACACCTAGGAGGAGAGTGCGAGAACATCGGCCCCCACCGGCAGCGCTATAAAGGGAGACAGGTTTTCCTGTTTTTTTTCCTCCCTCGGGGTTGGCGATCCAGCCTGGTCCCCTTGGGATGGCATAGAGAGCAGGGCAGCGGCGGCTGGGCACGCGCGGGCTGCCTGCTCCGCGCCGGCGCTTGGGGGAGCTGCCCGGCGCCAGCGTATTCCATGTCGGAGCATCATCTCCCTGCCCCGCCGGCCCCCGCTGCGCCCTGGCGAGCCGAGAAGAGGGAAGAGAGCAGAGAGCAGCTTAAGGAGCGGAAAAGGTGCCGGGCTGCGGGTGCTGGACGGGGATGCAGGCAGGGCCGGGGTGGCACGGGGCCGTGGGAGCAGCCGTGGGGACATGTCCCCTCCCTGCGGAGGTGGCTGCTGTGCTCCGGCTGGGAATTTCAGCTGGGTGGATGAGGGCCGGCRACACCGCTAACGGGAGCAGGGGGGAAAGAGCCTCAGTGTCTGCATTTCTATTCCCGCGCTATTAATAATTAAGCCACTCGCTTAAGGCAAAGTCAATAGAGGAGCTGGGTTGAGAAGTGTTTGCAAGAAACACGCCAGAAGTGCCAGCCCGGGTGGAGCCCGACATCCGCTCGGCATCCCGGCGCTATCGCTGCTCGCCCCATGCTCTGCCTCGCTGCCCCGGYGCGGCGGCAGCCGCACGGACACGGCGCCTGCAGGGCCCGTCCTGGAGAAGAGGGAGGCTGGGAAAGGCGGCCGAGCCTCCCTCTTTAGACATGGCTGGCACTGCCCCTTTCTGCCTTCCGCCGGCTGCCTGAAGCCGACGGTTCCTAGGGCAGCGCTGCCTCCTCYGCACTTCCCTCTGCCCCGGGTGCCTGGCGCGGCGCTTGGCGCTCCRGGACAGGGGGTCACCTCCGGGCAAGTGTCCCCTTCCCCAGGGCGCCTTTGCACTGAAACCCCTGCAGAGGCCTTGGCCAGGACCCGYGGGGCTGAGAACTGACGGTGCTGCTGGACGGGGTGGTGGTGCCTCTGATCGCTGCCCGTCTGTGAGGCGCTTTGCGCCCTCGCGGTGCCCACTGCGCCTTCCCGATGGCCGGAGCCGGCTCTTGCGGCGGGGACAGGCCCTGACCACCGCCACCAAGGGCAGAGGAGGTGACACACAGGGCCTGCAGTGCCGGCTGCCCGGCGGGCGCCCCGGCGCCGGCGCTGTCACGTTCCTGGTGTTGGTGTCGCGGTGGCCGTTGCGGTGTTGGGTGTCGGTACCCGCTGCTGCCGGCCCCGGGCACCGCTCACGCAGCCCATTCATTATTCATGGGGCTGGAAGTCGCAGCCGCACAAGAGGAGCCGGCGGCGCTGGGCRCTCCGCTCGCTGCCCTCCGCCCCCGCGAAGCAGGAAAGGGGCAGCGGCCGGGCCGGGAGCCGGGGGCGCCCAGCGGGCCAGGGCTGCCCTCAGCGGGCGCCGCGCTGGAGGAGGCCGCCCGCAGCTGGCATCGGGCGGGTAGCGTTTCTGCTTGCTTCCTGCCTCTGCAATCCCGGCAAGGGGGTTGCTGCGCGGGGGGAGATGCAGAGCTTGGGAAACGCGGCTCTAGGGGAGCAGCAGTGCCGCATGCACCTTGTTTAGGGCTGTTGAGATGGCAGCGAGGAGCACGGGCCGCATGGCCGCGCGGCAGCCAAGGAGCTGCGGGAGGAACCCTTGGCACGGCTGTGCTGGCGGTGCGGCCGGGAGCCTCTCTGCTGCGCTCCGCCTGCTCCGTGCACTCTGCCAAAGGAGGTGAAGGGGGGGATGAGGGGGCTGCTCTGAGGCTCGGGACTGAAGCTGGCCCGTGAATACGGAGTGACGGAGCTGCCCCGCRCGGTGCTGTCCTGCACCTCCCGCTCGCGGCTTTGCCCCCGCGCCRGCGCTTTTCAGGGGCTATTGCTCGGAGCGCTGCTCGGAGCCCTGCGGGCAGCGCGTCCCCGCGTCCTGCACAGAGGACAGCCCTGCTGCAATGCGGCGGCTCGCGCGCCAGGAGAGCAGCTCCGGGCTCGGGCAGCAGCGCCGGCCTCCTGCGCCGCGGCGGCTGCGCCGGCAGCCGGGCAGGTGCCGGTGCCTCGGGACGCGGTGGGCAGCGTGGGCTGGGGGCTGCGGGTGCGCGGGGTCGGGGCGGCTCCGCGCCTGTGTGCGGCACGGTGTGCGCGTGTGTGTGCATGAATGCGCGTGGAGCTGCGTGTGCGCAGGGCTGCGCCTGTTTCCCTGCGCGTGCAGGACGTGGATTCGTGCCCCTGAGTGTGGGCACGAGCGTGCGTCGACGTGGGCACGGCTGCGCTGCTCTGCGTGCAGGCGTGCTGGCCTCGGTGTGTGTTCCCATCCCTGTGCTTGCGTGTGTGCATGCACGAGCGTGCACAGGTCTGCGCGCGTGTGTATGAGTGCCCCGGGCATAGATGCCTGTCTGCGTTTGTGCGTGAGTGCGGAGGGACGTGTGTGTCCCTGTGTGCGTGCACACGCGTTCGTGAGGCGGCAGCAGTGTGCGTTTGTGTCCCTGCGTGTGCCCAGGTGTGCCTGTGTTCCCGGGCACGTGTGGCTGCGCAAGTGTGCGTGGATGCGTGGCTTCCCTGCGCGTGCACACGAGTGTGCAGACACGAGTGTGTGTCTGTGTGCACGTGTATATGTGCACACAGATGTATGGATATACACGTGCATGGGCACACGTGTGCCTGTGCCCCTGTGTGTGTGTGTGTGTAAGCACATGCATTTCTGCACGTGTGTAGACATATGTGTGTGTGTCTGTGCACAGGGGCTTGTGTACGGCTGCCGTGCAGCACCTTTGCAGAGCTCCGTGCTGTCGTGCCAGAGCTCTTGTGCCCATGGGGGTGCCAGGGGCATCTCCTGAGCATGGAGCAGTGGGACCTGCTCAAGCGTGTGCAGCATTTGGCCCATCCATGGTGCAAACCCGCAGAGAAGCTCTCTGTGCCAGGGCAGCATCCCCAGCCCTTGGGAACGCTGACCTTCAGCATCTGCCTTCATGCCAGTGTGGTGTAAAGCACTGATGATTCAAAGGGAGAAGTTCAGGGGAAGGGAAATCCTTAAAATACCTCGGAGTTGCTCAGCTGTTTGGAGCCACCACTTCAAAACCTTGCCGTGCAGTGAAAATGCCTGTGCTTTGCTCTGCATTCCCAGAGCAGACCTGAACCTCTCCTGCATTAATCCAACACCATCCTCACTGAAATCTTCCCCTCAGAGTCACCTTTGGAAAACTGTCCTTGTTGGTAATTTCTTTTTCTGGTGCATGGAGGAAGATGCTGGTTCTCCATGAGAGAGGATCCCCACTTTGCAGCTGGAGATATTCAGACCATGGCTAGAGAAGTCCCTGAACAACTTGATCTAGCTTTGAACTCCGATCAAAGGAAGRGGTTGCACCAGAGATCTGTGGAGATGCCTTCTAACCTCAGTCCTTCTGTGACTCTAAATCACCAAATACCACTGACCAGAGCCAAGATCTCTGCCTCCAGCAATCCCCTATATAGGCGCTAGACTGCCAGTAATACCAGTTGAATCCTGCCTTGGCTCTGCTACCTGTTAAATCCCTTTAAGGATCATCTCATTTCTCCCACCTCGTTTCCAACCTCAGGCTTTTGGTTTTGGCAAGGAGGTTGTCTTGCTTTTGTCCTGCTCTGCAAGAATGCCACGGTGTGGGCCGGGAATCCAGCCACGACGCTACCTGAGGACATGTTTGTCTGTCGTTCTCCTCTCCCAGAAGCATCTCCATGTCTCCTCTGATTCCTTGGCACCTTCTGCGCAGCATGATCGCCCTGTGCAATGGCCTTAATTGGGTGTCATTTGATTTACGGTTGTATCTTACATGATCCCTCAGTCCTCCACTTTCCCCGCGTTCTGTCCGTCTCTCTGCCTCCCCTGCCTCTGCTGTCCTCTTTACTAACGGCTCTGCTCTCTGTCACTTGCAGGTGACCACAATGTTGCACCATGGCAAGAACTGGAGGTCCATGTGTAAGGGGCTCGTCCTGGGAACACTCCTGACCAGCTTCATGCTGCTGCTCTACTCCTACGCCGTCCCACCCCTGCAAGTCAGCATGACAGAGTAAGTGCACGTCCTACACACATAGCCCAGCACAGCTGGGCAGCCCGGAGCTGGTCACAGAGAGGACAGCTGCTCCAGGGTGGGAAGTGCAAAGGTGGCCTTGGCCCCTAGGACAACCTGCTGGGACCCAACAGTGTGCCTGCTTAGTTCGAGGCTAGGCAGAGGGGCAGCTGCTTTCCATGGGTTGCCAACACATTCCTGAGCATCCAGCATAAGTGCCTACAGTTGAGCTTAAAAACCTGTTATATAGACACTCTTTATCTGGGGTTTGTCCTTCAAAACCGTGAGAGAACCACTGTCACGTGTCTAATACTGCCTCACACAGAAGTGATGACAGGTAAGTTCGATGCCCTTCGCAGAGGGACCTTGCAAAGACTTTAGGTCATTCCTCATGGCAAGTAGCTCAGCATATAAACGTGCTGCTGAACAGCCTGGGCATGGTGGCTGCCCCGGCACTGCTGTGCTGGAGCTTGGTGGTGCTGACTGCAGGGTTGAAGCTGGATAACGTGACCGCAGCAGAAAGGCTCCCGGTACCCTACAGATTTGGGAAGGGCAGAGAGACACCACAGTGCCTTCCAGCATGGTGTCCATGCCAGCTGCCTGGAGGGAAGGGGCTCTTTCTGCTTGGGCTGAGTGAAGTCCCTGCTAATCCTTGTCCTGGCCCTTCCTCGGAGGCCAAACGAGGCTGGGGATGTTACGGTGCAGTCAGTTCTTTCTAGGTCCCTAGGGGCAGCCATGCCAGAGTGAGGAGTGAATGGGATCTTCAGCAGGATGCTCCAGAGCATTGCCAGAGCAGGAAGTTTCTGTGAAAAGGCAGGCCCCGCTCCACCAGTGTGGCTGCTGGTCAACATTACACGCTGTGAAGAGTGGCCAGACCTGGTTCTGGTGCTGTGGGCTGTGCAAAGCAACACGGCAGCCTCTTCCCCGGGGATGTGGGCCAAGCACCCTTCCCCAGTGCTGAGCTCTTTGGGACTGGAAGCCAAGCCAACCTCACCAGAATGTCCTGTTGGTTTTTTTGTTTGTTTTCTTCCCGCCAGGATCCCTATCCCTTATTCCTGCTCTTCCTACCCAGCCCAGGCCAAGGTGCCAATGGAGGCAAATGGCACCCATGGCTCTCCAGGACAAGGCTGCCTGCCCAAGATGGACATTATGTTCATGAAGACACACAAGACAGCTAGCAGCACCATCCTCAACATCCTCTTCCGCTTCGGAGAGAAGCACCGCCTCAAATTCGCCTTCCCCAATGGCCGCAATGACTTCTACTACCCRTCCTACTTCGAGCGGAGCCAGGTGCAGCACTACCAGCCAGGTATGTGCTTCAACATCATCTGCAACCACATGCGCTTCCACTACGACGAGGTGCGCAAGCTCCTGCCAGCTGACACTGTCTTCTTAACGGTGCTGCGGGACCCTGCCTACCTCTTCGAGTCTTCTTTCCACTACTTCGGGCGAGTCATCCCACTCACTTGGAAGCTGGCGGGGGAGGATAAGCTAGCAGAGTTCCTCCGGGACCCCTGGCATTACTATGACCCTAATGGGTTCAATGCTCACTACCTCCAGAACCTGCTTTTCTTTGACTTGGGCTACGACAACAACATGAACGCCAATAGCCCACTCGTGGAGCAGTACTTCCAAGAGATAGATCAGCGCTTCCACCTCGTCATGTTGCTCGAGTACTTTGATGAGTCCCTGGTGCTGCTGAAGGACCTGCTGTGTTGGGAGCTGGAAGACATCCTCTACTTCAAGCTCAATGCTCGGAAGGGCTCCACTGTCTCCAGACTGACACCTGAGCTCTATGAGAAGGCTACTTCTTGGAACCTCATCGATGCCAAACTCTACCGCTATTTTAACGCCACTTTCTGGCATAAGGTGGATATTTATGGGAGGGAGCGAATGGCAAAGGATGTGGCTGAGCTGCAGCGGGAGAACGAGAAGATGAAAAGCATCTGCATTGATGGGGGTCACCCTGTGGATGCCAGCGCCATCCAGGAGTCCTCCATGCAGCCGTGGCAGCCACTGGGGGAAAAATCCATCCTGGGCTACAACTTGAAGAAAAAGATCAACAAGAAGCACCGCAAGTTGTGCCGCAAGATGCTGACACCTGAAATCCAGTACCTGACGGACCTGGGGGTCAACCTCTGGATCACCAAGCTGTGGAGCCGTGTGCGAGACTTCCTGAAGTGGTAGGCAGGGAAGGGCAGCGCCTCTTTCCCTCCCCACCTAAAGAAAGAACCAGGTGCTTTCGTTTTTCTTACTTCGTGATATCTTTTGGTTGGACATGAGCAGAACAAGCTTGAGACTCCTGCAGGGAATGCAGCAGTCCTTCTCCACGAAGACCTGGACACCCAAGCAAGGTAGACCTTGCACTGACCTCCGGGACCCTCGTTTGGGGCCCCGCTTGGAAGGGAGGCTGCAGGGATGTGCTGCTTGTCCGCGGGGCTGCCCGTGCCCCTTCGCACCTCACCCCCTCAGCAGGGTGCAGCCATGGCCTGTAGCACCCATGGGCAGGTCCTGGGAGCAAGACCAGGTTGTAACCACTGTCAGCAACAGGTTCTTCAGGGATTACGTGGGTTTTCTGTTCCAAGAGAATCTGTTTCTTCCTTCCTTCCTTCCACGCAGGAGAGCAGTATTTGTGAGAGACAGATCCCCTGTCATCTCCTCCTCGCAGGACCAGTGGCAAGTCCTCGCACTGGAGGTCACTCAGGACAGCAGGAGCGCACACTGGGGCCTCTGTGTGCGTGGACGTGTCGCGAGGGCGCTGAGCTCGAGGGAAGATGTGCTGGCTTCGCTCGCGCCACTCGGTGCAGTAGGTGTCCGAGTGCAAGGCAGCAGCCAGGGCACCCGCGACGCTCCGGCTGTCGGTTTCTCCTCGAGTCCCCCATGGTGCAGCCCATGCCCAAGCCCTCCACGCAGTTCAGTCTGGTCCCAGCCCCAGCTCCGCGGGTGCATTGAGCGCTCAGTCCCCAGCCTGGCCTTGCGTGTGGCTCCAGGCAATGCTGCCAACACAGAGCCAGCTAAAAGATGTGGCAGATTTGCACCATCATCCACCCTTGAGCTTCACRAATGTGAAAAACACCCTGAAAACCCAGAGCTGCCCAAAGGGGCTGGCGGTCCTTCCGCTCAGCAGCCGGGGTGCGGGCATGAAGGGCTGGYGCCAGTGTCACAGTGTGAGGACAGCTGTCCCCAGCCAGCCGGTTGCCCCAGTTAGAGGGCCCTGTGGTGCCAGTCCCTCCTGGGGATGCCCCGGGGGGACGCCAGGGCCTGGTGAGAGCTGGAGCGGGCGCTGGGAGGAGGTGGGTGCYGGGCAGCAGCAGTGAGCGCCCGAGGGGCCGTGCCCGCCTCGGGCAGAGCGGCCCGCAGCACCGGCGCGGCACCCTGCTGCAGCGCCACGGGCAGCGCGGGAACACGGGGCAGCTCCACGGAGAGCACAAAACCCATGGCACCCTCCGGCGTTCGGCCCGGGACGCAGTGAAAGCGGCAGTGCTCTGCCTCGGCGAAGCAGAGCCAGGACCTGCAGAGCGCGGCGGAGGCCGCCCGGGCGAGTGGGTCCGCGCCCCATATGGGGCCAGGAGGCGATGCCTCGAGCTGGAGCTGGGGGCRATGCCTTGGCATGGAGCTGGGGCACTGCTGGGGCTGATGCTGCGGGCGGCACGGCAGCCCCCGCGGCAGCGGAGCAGGACCCGCGCGTGGCCCCGCGCCGCGGCGGGGCTGCCTCCCCAGCGGCCCCCTCGCCGCCCCGCCACAGGAAGGAGCCGTCCCCGCACGCCACGTCCTCCATCGGGCAGCGCCACGCGGCTGATGGAGCCGGCAGGGGCTCCTCGGGGCGGCTGGTGCCCCACGCAGCCCCGGCGCGAGTCCCCCATGTGCACATGGGTCCTGTTCTGCTCTGTTCATAAGGAGGAGAAATAAAAAGCAATTCTACTTTTGTAAAATAAGTGTATTGTATATTTGGCAGTTTTTAATATAAGAATCATCCAGCTGGTCTCCATTGGTCTCGTTCTTCTCTGTGGGGAGGGGGGACAGGGACTGAGAGAGCCACCCCAGGCCCGCAGTGCCAGCCCCCAACCTGGCCCTGCCACCCGCCTGTCCCCAGAGCCGCCGGTGCGGGGGTCCCCTCGCCGCTGCCGCCACCCCATCCACGGTGCTGGAAATGCCTCCCTGGCGCCGGCATCCCGGCCAGCGCAGCCCCGCGCGCGCCCAGCGCTCAGCCCTGCCGGTGCTGGCACCCCAGGCTCCGCTGGGGACCCCAGGCCTCGGGGACCAGTGGTGTTGCTGCTTCCCGGTCTTCCCCATCCCACTGGGGAAGTCCAGGCGCCCCCCGGCCTCCCCAGGGCTGCAGCCCGCCCCAGTCCAGGGGTGCGGGGGCTCAGCAGGCCTGGTGGGCTGGGAATGGCCCTTCCTGCGGGCTGGAGCTCCCGCCCGCGGAGAGGCACCAGGTAACTCGCGGCAGCTGGGAGACTCCTGCGCCCAGGGGCTGAGCCTGGGTGCATGGGCACAGGTGCCTATATAGCCCGTGCTGGGCCAGCCCCACCTCTGGGTGCTATGGGGCTGCACATGGGGTGYCTGGGGGTGCTAGCAGCCTGGGGGGTGCTGCTCGCTGCTGAGAGAGGTGTGCGGGGCCTCCTTGGAGGCTGGGTGGGCCTCCTTATGCCAGGAGGCGGGCTGGCCCCTGCTTGCCGTGGCTCTGGCCTCCTCCACTGCTTTTCCCCTCGCTCTTTTGGGGTATCTGTCAAACTCTGAGGGTGATGGTTTTTGGGGCTCCCGTGTCACTGTGCTCTCTTCTGCCCAGCTCCCCCCGGCTTGGTCTCTTATGAGTGCGAYGGAGCCAGGGTTCGCTTGGCTCTGCGGTGGGACCCCCAGGGGCAGGGGCTCGCCCTGGGCCGGCGGTCGCTGCACCTGGGCAGCTGCCCCCCATCCACCATCGACAGCCAGCAAGGTCTCCTGCACTTCCAGTACGAGACGAAGGACTGCGGCTTCTCCCRCCTGGTGAGTCAGGACGCTTTGGGGGTGAAGGGAAGCTGAAGAGGCTGCCTTCTCCAGGGGTCGAGGAGGGATGCCCTCAGAGGGCCTGGAGAGGAAAGATGCTCCTCTGGCTGTGGAGATTCTCTGGCCCTCACTGGAGCTGCCAGCCCACCATCCCAGGCTAGGTGTCCAGAAAGGCCAAGGCCTGCATGGCGTTGGACATCCTTGGTGGTCATGCAGGTGGTTGGTGTGGCCTGGCCTGTCCTGAGCTGCCTGCTCGGTGGGGATGAACCATCCTGGGAGGCAAACATGCAGTGGTGGAACCCTCATGGTAGAGCAGCAGAGACAAAGGGATCTGCTGCTCTGACTTCTGCTGTCCCTGCTGCCTGCAGGTGTCTGGGGATGTGGTGGAGCACTTTGCAGACCTGCGGTACTGGCCACCCTACAGCAAGGGCAGCTCCCATTCCAGCCCGTTTGTTGAGAGTATCAGTTGCATCAACCATGGGTAAGTAGGCAGGTCCTGGGGTTGCTTGGTTCCTGGGTGTCTCATCCTCCCACCTGTGCCCCATGGGTAGCACCTGTGACCTCTACACTGTCCGCATGGAGAATAGCCCTGCGGCAAGGTCTTGGCTCTGGGGTGTGACCAAGCTGAGGAAATGCATCAAGGATGCTTTTCAGGTTGGGCCAAGAAGCTGAGAGCTGGGAAGAGGTTCTAGGCTGGCCAGAGATGGGGAGCAGCGACGTGCTGTCCMTGTTGCCCTAATGAGACCTTCTCCTAGGGGAAGCCACTTGGCTCCAGTGAAGGCCGCCCCAGAGAGGGGCCAGCTCTCTGCCTCGGGTGTGCTGCAAGTCTCAGTGGSCCTGCTGAATGGTAAGAGGGTCCCTCTTGGCCAAAGCAGTGCTGTGCCAGCCAGACCGTGCCCAGCATTTGTCCAGCTCTTCTAGGAGACTCCTCGAGACCCACGAGTCTCAGCTGCTTCCTGCAGAGCCTCACACTTGCAGATTACTGGCCTTGTTGAAGCATCTATTGGGATGTAAGCCCCCCTTGCACTAGGTCAGGGATGCATCTTCCTCAAGGCAAAGAGAGATGAAGAGGATGGTTACCAAGGTGCCTTGTACAGAGTGGGAAGTGTCCACTAACTCCTTTTGAGGAAGGAGATAATTTCTCCAATGTGCCTTCCCCAGCCCCAAAATAACAGGGGACCTTAGAAGGGCACCAAGCAGATGGCTTGTCCCAGTACAGCATGAGAAGCCTCCATCTGCCAGTAYTTGTTCAAACAAATGTTAACTCGTGTGCTCACTGACTGCAGACCTTGGTGCCCCACCAGACCCACCAGTCTTCCTGCTGGGCTCTCGGATCCACCTTGTATTTGCTGTGGCCAGGCACTTCCACCAGCCCCTGCAGATCTTTGTGGATGCGTGTGTGGCCGCTGCGACACCAGAGCTGCGCAAGTCCCGGAGGAGGTACCCTATTATCACAAATCATGGGTGAGTATCATGAAGGTCTAGGCAGTGTCTGTTACTGATGGATTTGTGGTGAGGCCAGGGTCAAAGGAAACTTACTAGGACAGTTGAGCAGCTCTGAAAGCTCAGCATGGTCCTGCCATGGGCTTGTTCTTGGGCTGGCTCCAACCGGAGGAAGAGGGAGATAAGGGGAATGTTGAAAATGGTGACTGCAGGACTAACTAGGCTCTCTGGTTCCAGATGCCTTGTGGAGGGTAAGGTAGCAAACTCCTACTACTTGCCAAGAGCAACCCCTGAAGTTCTCCAGCTCTCTTTGGAGGCCTTTGAGTTTGTTGGTGCAGGCTCTGGTGTGAGTAAACAAGTTGGGTCTGGAAAAGGTTTGGGAGGCTTTGAAGACTGCAKTGTTAGTGGGAATACAGCAAGGAGACTTTGATATTCCTGTTGAAAAGCTGGTTGCCACAGTGGGARGTGGCAGCATTCAGCCCTGGATTTCCTTATTTCCAGCATGGCTGGTAAGAAGTCCTACATCTCCTGTGGAGTGCCACATCTCCTGTGCTGAGCGAGCAACCCCAAAGCTACCAGTTGTGGCTACAACAGGGCTGGGCTTAGTCCTGGTCTTTGCCCATCCCTGCAGAGAACAAAACCTCCAGGCTGAGGGAGGTGTCTGGACACATCCTTGTCTCTTTCCTTGCAGATCTACCTCCACTGCCAAGTGCTTGTGTGGGACCCCACACTACATGCGGATGCCACCAGGAAGGCCTGTTCATTTCACAGGAATATGGGCAGGTACTGACCTGTGGGAGACGCTGGCCTCCACGAAGAGAGCCTTGGTTGGCCCTTCTTGTAGGGCTATTGCACTAAGTCACATATGTCTCTGTGGARTCCCTGAGCCCTACTGCTGATAGAGTTTGCCCCATACTCATGACAGCATCTGGGGCTTGCGCCTGCACTCCTCTTCTCCACCCAACACACTCTGAAGCAACAAGAATGGCTGTACTGGTGTGATGTTGAGTCCCAAATGGTCAGGCTGAAGCAGAACTGCCAGCACACTCTGCTCCGCTTGTCCCTACAGTGCCAGGAGGTGTGGGGGGCCGTCCCTGCCCTGTCCCTGTGGTCACCAGCTCTCAACTGCTTGTGATGCTGCTCGGGGACATGGGGTGTGGGGGATGAGGTCCCTGGAGTATCTCAAGGTGCCCACCGCCCATGGGTTTTCCTGTGATGACCTCCATGCTGGGCACAGCAGCATCTCACTAGTCCCTGCGTTGCCTCTTAGGTGGGAGCTCCTGGATGACCCCTTTGCAAACTCTGTGTGCGACTGCTGTGACCACCACTGCCCTGGCACCAGCTCTCGGGCCAGGAGAGACACACACCATGAGGACCCCTTAGCAGCCTGGAATGATGAGGGTGAGCCGTGGATCCCTGAGTTGGGAAGCCTGGAGTGCTCACCTTTCCCCACTCACCTGACTCCCATGGGAAGCAAAAGAAAGTGTCCTGGGGTGCAGGTCCCCTTCAGGTCCCTATGGATGGTGTCACCTTCTTGACAAACCAGAAGCAGCTGTGCTGGGAGTGGCATGTTGGCTTGAGGCCATGGATGTGCCAAGGCAGCCCTGGGGATGGGGACTAGGCCTGAGCTTGTGGGGGAGGCAGGATGCAGCTCATGGAGTCGGGGTTCACTCCCCACACCCCAGCGGAGACTTTTTCCTTTCACAGGCCTCTTGGATGAAGACCAGCTTGTACACACCGTCTTCGTCGGTCCCCTCAAAGTGCTGCGCCCAGCACCAGGGTCTGGTAGCACTACACCAGACCCCACCATGCCTGCTGTGGTGGGCAGTCATGGAGCCTAGGGGGGCCCTACACCAGCATGGTCACGAGGAGCCATCTCCTGCTGCCTCGTGCTATCCCAGCTCATCACAGGCTCCCTCTGAGTATGAGGGCCCTGCTGAGGGCCTTGGCTCCCTGCCTTGCAGGGAGGGGTGAAGTTTGACTGTTCAGTGTCAAGGAAGAGGTCAAAAGCCCTATTAAACTCCTTCCACACTTGGCCTGTGTGTGCAATTACTTGAGAGCAGAGGGGTGGGGTGGGGTGGGGTGCTGCTGGGGGGCTCCAAGCCTGGAGGGGCTGACCTGACTCTGCCTGGCCCTTGGAAGAGGGTTGTGCCCCTCCTGGCTACCATGGCCCCTACAYGGTATAACGCTTGCCACATACTTGCCACAGGTGTCCCCAGGCTGGCCCGTCTCAGTCCCGAGTAGGGTGAGACCATGTGTCCCTGCCCTCACCTAGTGCAGGGGCTTACCTGTGTAATGAGCTGGGCTCTGTGTGCCCCCCAAAACCAGGGATGGGAGCCCTGTGGCAGCAGGCAGATGTCCTGGAGATGCCTTGGGGGCTGCACCTGCATTGGGGTCCCTCCTTGCCAGGAGAGGACAATTGAGTGYGCTGGGGCTCAGCCCTTTGCTTGTTATGGTGTGTACTTCTGGAGGGTGGGAGAGCTGGGGCTTGCAGGGGCTGTGGGGGCTGTTCTGGGGCTTTGAGGCCAGCTGAGGTGGCCAGGAGCCACGGTGGAGGGTCAGGTCTCCATCCCGGCTGGGCTGCTCACGCCTCTGGCCTTGAAGAGCAGTGAGGAGTAAGGACCATGAGGAGCACGGTGCAAGCCAGGCCCTAGGGCACAGCGGTCCCCAAAACAGAGACTGGCACAGTCCCCTGAGCGGTACATGGAGAAGGGCTCCGTGAGGCCCCGCTAAGCACGGCTGGTTTTGAAGAAACGTGGCTTCATCCTCCCGGTGGCACCAGAAACCCGCTGGGCTTGTGCAGGGCCATGTTCCCGCAGCGTGACCGCGGCGGACAGCAGCGACCCTGCACACTGAGAGAGCCCAGGACCTGTGGGGACCCACCCAGCCCACCCCAGTGTGACACAGAGGAAGGACATCGCCCCGCTGCCACCCCAGCGGGGCTGAACACAGCTAGGCCAAGGGCCCTGTCACCTGGAGAGGGCTCCTACGAGGGACAAGGGCACCCCCAGCCTCCTCCATTCCTGTGGCTCACCGTTCTGCCCTGGGGCCTGCAAATCTGTCAGCTCGTTACTTTGTGAGAGGGCCTGGCCTAGCAGAGCGCCCACCTGGGCCTCGTTTGCACCCAGTGTCGGCCTTTTTAAAGGCCCCCAGGTGTGGGAGGCTGGAAAGTGTCTGCAAGGATGGAGCCTTGCTGGTTGCTGCTGGTGTGTGGGGCTGTGCTGGGGGTGGCAGGTGAGTGGTGATGGTGGGACTGGTGACACAGCCCTGGTCATCTCCCCTCATCCCTCTGGAGGGATGGCTGGTGGGACCTGTGCAGGGGGTGGTGGGTCTCCTGCATGGGCTCTCCCTAGACCCTGCTTATGTGAGCTGGAGGGCTGGAGAGGAGCTTCCTGCAGGTTTCCCTGCACTCTGGTGCTGTGGCTCTGGAGCTCTAGGGCTTGTCCTTAGCTCCCTGTGCCTGTGGCCACTCCTAGTGCTGCTGTTCCAGAGATGCTCTCCTATCTCTTCTGCCACACAAGTAGCTCCAGGTCCAATGCCAGCTGGGGCCCTGGTGCCACAGGGAGGCTCTTAGTGTGGCCAGCCTGTTCCCAAGGGTGCTTGGTGCCAGCAGCTCCCTGGGGTGCCTGAGGGCAGATCTGCCCTGCCTTTGGGGCAGGCTGGGGAGCCCTTTGGGCAGCACCACCTCTGGCTGGGCAATCTGGGCCTCCTGGGTGCCCTGCACTCCCTGAGCTGGGGCTGCCCCTCTCTGCAGGGCTGGGGGGGCTCTGCAAGCAGAGCATGGCCCAGGCAGCCGCTTCCTGGCAGCCTGGGGAGGTGCAGGACMGGTGTCCCGCTCCGAGTCCCTGGGGAGCGGATCCCGGCATCCTTGCTGTKCCCGGGACATGCTGCTTGGGCTGCTGCGTGCTCAGCTCTCAGTCCTGTTAGCTGAGCTCTTTGCTTCTCACTGCAGAGACCACGACGGCTCTGGCTATTCTGGCATCTTCCCCTCCCACCGTGGTGGCTTCCACAGCGTCCTCCAGCGTGGAGCCAAGGGCTGCTTCTGCCCTGGCTGGTGCCCCAGGGCCTGACCCAGCCCTGACCAAGGCTCGTGCTCACCTCCGTTCAGAGGAGCCACGGATGAACTTCTCCCTGAGGCTGGTGGATGGAGAGCACGCAGGTATGTTCTGCGCTGAGCCACCAGCTCTGGAGATGAGAACTGAAGGTGGGGCGAGACAGTATTTGCCCAGAAAGCCTGGGGGCTGCCCAGCAGCAGCTGGTGGTTTCAGTGCTAGAGACTCCAGGCAAAGGGGGCCATCGCTGCCAGACCATCATTAGCCATCGGCTATTTGCAGGGTTGTGGGAGGTGTGGGGCTTTGAAGAGCCTGGAGATGTTCCCCCATCACATGCTTGGCACCATGACCTGGCTTTTGGGAGAGAAGAGTGAGTGCATGGCTGCTCCTTGCCAGCCTGATGGGTGACATGGTCCWTGTGAGCTCCTCGGGAGAGGACTAGGACAGAGTTCTGGTGCCGGAGAGCAGAAGAGCACGGGGGCAGAGCTGGCCCGGCTCTTGGGTTTCTAGAGGCAAGGGCTCACCCTTGTGGTGGGCACCAAAATAACATCCCTTTGGGTGGGTGCTTGTCTTGTGAGGGTGGAAGCAGAGATTCTGGTGGGCACAGATGTCTGCTCCACGTCCCAGTTCAGACATGAGCGGGTCCAGAGCTGTAGCACTGAGCCAAGCCTCCTGTCTCTACCAGGGGATCCCAATGACGTGAAGACAACTCATGTGTTCATTCCTGGATCTCCCATCCATGTGGAGGCCAGGGTGGAGTTCAGTCCTGGCATCTCCCTGAAGATCTATGTGGACGAATGCTACGGGACAGACTCCAAGCACCTAGGCCGCTCCAGGAGGATCTACGTGGTTGTGAACAACCGAGGGTCAGTGACTGTGCAAGGACGGGGATAATGACAGGAATGAGTGCTGTGTGACCAGTTGTTTCCCTAGCAGCACAGTTCAGACACYTCCAACCAGGGCCATGGGTCTGCTCCTGTCTTTTCCTGGAGAGCTTCTGCCCCCATCTCTGCTTGGGAAGTATATCCAGAGCAGAGCCTGGAGTGGGCTCTAGAGATGCCTCTGGGTTGCTCATGGGTCTTTGGTCTCCTCCCCAGATGTCTGCGTGCCCAGAAGCTGGGGAGTGTTACCTGGCACCGGAGAGGGGCRTCTGCCCTCCAGCTGATCATCCCAGCCTTCATGCTGAGCGATGAGCCTGAAGAAGAGGTGAGGCTAGGGAGCAGGGAGGAACTTGGTGGCCAAGGAGAGGCCCTGATGGCTCCAGGGTACCCAAGTGCTGTTCCTCCTGTTCCCTTCCCTGGCTGTCCCTGCTCCCTCATCCTTCTCTGATGTGGAAGGATATGGAGGTGCATGGTAGGCATGTGAAGCAAGCAGAAAGTCTCCAAAAGTGACTGCAGCTCAAAGCAAGGATGTGGTTTAACCAACACCTTGACTGGCCCAAACTGCTTTCTGCCCATGGAATCACTGCCCTGCAGTGGTGCTTGGGCCAGGCCCTGTGCAGCCTCTGAGGATGGGCTGGTGTCTCAACAGGTCTTCCTGCACTGCCTGCTCGCCGCCTGGGGCACCGAGGCTGCCCGAAGGCATGGCCAGAAATCCTGCTACTACAGYGATGCCTCTGCCAGGTGGGCTTGGCCTCTGGGGGGGGCTCCCTGCCTGCTGTCCTCACCTGAGTGGCTACCAGAGCACCCATGGGTGCTTTGGGCAGAGGTGGCAAGAAAGCCATAGGGTTCCTTTCCAGGAACTGAACCTCCCCTCTTGCTTTCAATGCTGCATCTTCTCCCACAGTAACTGGGCAGCAGAACCTGCCTCTAAGCACAGGTGAATGGAGAAGGTGCTTTCTGGAGCCCTTTCCAGGGAGTCGCCTTTCCCCCTTGGGAAAGCTGCCTCCTGGGCACCTCAGCCCTGGAGGTCTGAAGGACCTGCTGGAGCTGCACCATGTGGGTCCTGGGGATGGGGCATGAGGTTCCTCAGCTTCCCCCCTTCTCCTTTCAGCTGGCAGAATGTGGAGGACCCTTCCCAGAGCGCCCTGTGTGACTGCTGTGACGCTCATTGCCCTGCTGGTGGTGGCTTCCCTCGAGAGCTGCCAGGTACCTGCCCTGGGATGCCACCTCTGGGGCTTTCTATGGGCACATCCTGACAGGGAGCTCTTGGTCCATGACTGCTGGTGGCTTCTCCACAGTGACAGCTTGCTCAGCCAAGGCCAGCTGAAGTCCTACAGGGATCTGAGTAGCTGGGCTTTCTGTCAAGCCATAGCAGGGTGATTTAGGGCCCTAAGACTAGACACAGCCTACTGGAGAGGTTGGAAGCCCCTAGGAAGCTGTGCAGGACCACTTGCTGCTGTCCGCAGGTGGAGGGTGCTCTCCTGCTCTGGGAGTCCTGGGCCRTAGGAAGGGAGCACCCCTTGCTCCCTTGAGCTGAGGCGGCTTTTGGCTACAGCGTGCTGTCACAACAGGGGCCAGGGACATGATCAGATCTCTAAGGGCCTTGTCTTTGTTGAAGACTTCCCAGGAGAGGGGATGCTCCACCAGAAGATGGTTGGACCTCTGCKGATACAGAAGGAAACACCATGGTATGAAGGTATGTGGACAGACCTTGCACTGCTGAGACCTGGGSCCAGGTAGCTTCATAACTTTGCAGTCCTTTGTCTCGTTGACCTAGTTYGGCCCTGAGGTGTAGAGCTCTGGTTCTTGGTGGCCTCTCAGCCTGGGAGCAAGCGCTTGCTTCCTCCCGAGATGAGGAAGCCCAGGAGGTGCAATCCTATCCCGTAGTGCAATCCCCCAAACCTCTCTTCTTCCTCCAGCACGGTGCCACACGGTGAAGAGGCTCCTGCTGGCCAGCACGGYGTTTGTGGGCAGCGCCCTGGTGGCAGCTGCCCTCCTGGGAGGCCTCCTCGTCCTGGGCTTGGCCGTGTCCCGCTTGCACCGACGCACCGGGAGGCGCCGGCCGCTGAAGACGAGGCAGCGCTACCCCTTCCACGCAGAGCTGCAGACTGTGGTGGGGGCTCTCGCCGTCTCCGAAGGCTCAGGGAAACAGCAGGAGTCCAGTGTAGATTATTCCAGCCCAAAGCACGGCACAGCTTGATGCCCGAAACCCCTCTTTCTCCCCAGTACAAGTTAATTTCTCTAAAGCTTGTCCTGCAGCTCATTCTCCCTTGCAGGAAGAAGTAGTCCCCCAGAGACTGAAGGGAGCCGTGCCGGGCAGCCTCACCCAGCGCTAAGGCACGGCAGTGACACATCCACTAGGCCAGCTGGCCCTGCTTCCCCAGCCTGGGCTGTGCAGTTCCAAAGTGGRTGTTGTAGGAGGCAGCGGCTCCAGCTGGGATGAGCCTGCCCTGGAGAACCAGAGCTGTGGGCTGCAGCAGCCGAGCAGGTCTGAGGTGGTAACTGCTCCCAGGCCACTGTCCCTAGGCTCTCCTGTAAATTGGCTAATGGGTTGAAGAGAGTAAGGGCATCCTTGATGCCTCTGGGACATGAATAGGTTCAGGGTCCTGCTGTTGGCCACTTGGGYTGTGGGCTGGGACATCCAGCTCTTTGTGAAGGGGCCTTCCTGCTGGTACAGAGGAGGATGCAGGGCTTGCTCTCATCACCTGAGGGCTGTGGAGGGCTCCTCATGGCTGCTCCTCTCTTCAGGGCTGGGTCTGGTACAAGCCCTGAGCTGTGGCTAAGAGGAAGGTGGTGGGAGCAAGGCTGCATGGCCTGCTAGGCCCATCCACGCAGGAAGAGGAGCTGTGTGCCAAGAGCTGAACCCGGCTCTGGGCCCAGGATGCAGCAGCTCCCTGTGTGGCTGAGGCTCCTGGCCTCCCCTTYGCGCTGGGGCCAGGCTTCCCCTGGGAGGGGACACAGGTGACAAGTCCTGCTCGTGGCAGCAGCACTTGAGTGTCCTATACACCACACAGAGCCAGAGTCGGGTCAGATCTGAAATGTTTTATTAGGACCGGTCAGGGTGGGGAGAGTTGATGGGTGCTGGCAGAGCAGACCCCGTGGCCGGGGCTGCCCGGGGGCTGTGACCTGAGCATGGCTTCACAGTGAACGGATTTGGGCAGCCTCAGTCATGGAAGGACCTGGGTTTCCTACCAGTCCTGGGGCCGGGAGGGTTGGGCTCTGCCGGGAGCCCCCAGTGCTGCCGGCCCGGCGGGGCTCTCCTCGCCAAGCTGAGGCTGCTGGTGCGGGGGTGATGCACTGGGAGGAAGGAGCAGCTCCAGGGGCTGGCAGCAGCCAGGGCAGCTCAGCTCGAGGAGCGAGGTTCTCCCTCTGTGCTGTAGAGCTTGCGGATGCTGGAGTCCATGAGGAAATCCACAGACCTGGGGAGCAGGGGAAGCTGGGTCCCAGCTGGGGGCAAKGGGCTGGGAGCTGCCCCTGCTCAGGGCTGTGTGTCTCCCACCTGCCTCCTACCACAAAGAGCACGGGGGGCTGCTTTGCTCCTGCCCCAGCGCTCCCAAAGATCCCATCCCAGCCCGTCCTTTGCAGGGAGGGAGGAATCCCGTCCCCTGGCCCCGCACGCATGAGGCCGGGGCCGCACTTGCCTGTCGATGGGCTTGACGATGAAGGGGATGGYGGAGAGCCCCAGCGCCGTGGTGAGCCACTTGCGCGCGGGCAGCGGCCAGCGCGTCAGCGCGCCCAGCGCGTASAGCGAGGCGGCGCACAGGCGGTTGATGGTGAAGCCGGGGATGGCCACGGAGGCGAGGCCCTGCCACACGAACGTGTCCACCACGGCCGCGCCGACCCGCGCCGGCCGGTCACGCGCGGGGCCCTGCGGGGAGCCAGGGAGCCTCGTGCCACGGGGCGGCCGCGCGCGAGGGCAGGGCGCGCGCGCGAGGGCTGCTCACCGCCGCCGCCTTGCCGCCCTTGTGCACGGCGTCCGCCGCCACGTAGGCCGTGGCCACGCCGTAGCTGGCCCACACGAGCGCCGCGGGCACCACGGCGCGGAACGACTCGCCCACCTCGTTGGCGTAGCCTGCGGGCGGGACGGCTCAGCGGGGCCGGGCTGAGCCGCGGGCTCCCGCGCGCCCCCGGGTCACCTTGGCGCCGCCGCCCTGCCGGCTCGGCGCACGGGGCCGGCGGTGGCGGTGCCGGCGGTGGCGGGGCCGGCCGCGCTCACCCAGGTAGCGCAGCCACGTGTCCCGGTACGGGTCGAGCTCCTGCGCGCCCATGGCTCCCGCCGCGGCCGCCCCGCCCGCCGGGGCACGGAGGGGCACACGCGCCTCCCTCCGGCTGCTGCGCTTCCGCCCGATAAAGACATGGCGGCGCCGGCGCAAGTGCTGTCAGCCACGTGACCCCGGAGGCGTCCTAGGGGCGGGGCGAGGGCAGCCCCGCGGAGCGCGCTCGGGCCTGTGGCGGCGCTGGGGACACGGCGGGGCCGGGGCCGGGGCACACGGCGGGGCCGGGGCACACGGCGGGGCCGGGGCACACGGCAGCGGCACGGCCTGGCGCCAGCCCCAGCAGGAGCTGGGTACGGGGCTGGGCCCTGGCCGGCTATCGGGGGTGCCGTTACAGGGCCACGCACAGCCCCAGGGCAGCCCCAGTCGTGGGGCAGCAGCTGGCCCCGTCCCCAGAGACCAGGCAAGACGCAGCTCTGTCCATCCCTTTACTGCCGCAGTGCCGCCCTGCTGCCGGGGCCTGCCCCCCATGCCTRAGGCACCCACGAGTCCTGCCCCTCGGCCCCTCCTTGGCCACAGCTCCGGGGGCTCCGGCCTCGTGGTGGCCCTCAGGGCTGGGGGGGTCTCCTTCRTGGGCCGGTGCTGTCCTTGGGCGTGGGAGAGCAGCCGTTGAGGGCTGCCACACCCCAAAAAGTGCAGGGTGCTTGTGTGCGTGCGCCGGGGGACCCCGCTGAGCGTGGGCAGCAGGGCCTGCCCAAGCCCCAGGGGGCAAAGCACAGGGCTGCCAGGAGGGGCAGGCTGGGCCGGACCTGCCTTCATGGGGCACCAGGGCTAAACYCCTTCCCCTGTGCCCTTGCTGCCTCCCGGAGGAAAGCAGCAAGGCCACCATCACCATCAAAGCGGGGAAGCTGCCCCTGGGCCCTCTCAGGTCCCTTGCTCACCGTCCCCTCGAGGCGGGGTGACGGCGGGCACAAGGGGCCACCATGCCAAGGGCTGTAGCGCAGGGCTGGGAGAAGCCAGCAGGGTAAGGCACCAGGTGCAGGCGTTAGGGGCTGTTATTGAGGGCCACCTCGCTCATCTTGTCGCCCAGTTTCTGGATCTGCTCTTCCGAGCTCTTGTCCGGCAGCAGGACCTCCACGGTGTAGCTCACCTTCTTGGTGTGGATGTAGCTGTAGGTGTTGTCGAAGCGCAGCACATCTGCGAGCAGGAGGGGGTGGGGGGTCAGCACCCCATCCCTCACACACCCCTGCTGCTCCCGGGGATGGCGTGACCCACCCTGAGCCCCCACATCGACCCTCCTTSCTGCCCTGCTGTGGCCGGCACTGCAGGCAGCAAGGTCACCGTGGCAGGACACGGAGGGGACACTCACAGATCCCTGGCGAGGAGCAGGTGAGGGAGCCGTCCTCGGGCACCATGTGCGAGTTGTAGCGCTGGTTGGGGTAGACCTCGGTCATGGCGCCAGCACGCTGCCGCTCCCCAATCTTCGTCTTCAGGTACACCCCGAACCCCACATCAGCCCCTTCTGACTTGAACTGCCACCTGCCAAAAACACGGACAGGCACGGGCTGACGTGGGGAATGGCACCTCCTCCCGGGCCTCGTCACCCCGATTCCCCGCTTCACGAGGGAGCCCCTGCCCTGAGGCCGGCCTGGCTGCCCCCCTCACCTGAGGACACAGCCAGGGAAGAGGATCTCGTACTCGACCTGGTGGGACGAGCCCCGGTTCACCACAACCGTGTGCTCGTACTGCTGTGACAGCTGGTCCCGCACGTAGTACTTGCGGGGCACGTCGCCACCGTAGTTAATCTGGAGGGAGTTGGAACCAGGCAAGAGAAGGGGGCACTGCTGCCACCTGCCCTGACAAGGGAGGGCTTGCAGGGCAGCRGGGATCACCTCCTACCTTGCTTGGGCACTTGGGGTTCCCATCGGGGTCTGTGAGGGTGCCTCCATACTCCACAGGGATCTGCTCAGGTTCAATATATTTCTGCAAAACCTCCTTCCAGTTGGCTAGCAGGGGAGAGGGCAACAGGTCAGGGGGCTTCCTGGAGRGCCAGTACCCCCAGACAAGCCCTTAATCTGGCCAAATGGTTGCCCTGCTGGGACACTCCAGGCTAATGGGGATGGTGGTGTGGAGAGGTCCTCAGGGGATCCCCACAGAGCCCAGGAGCAGCCCATAGGTCTCTCTCCTCCTCTCCAGTTCATGGAGGAGCCAAGGTGGCCTTTGGGACATGGACAACAGGGCTCGAGCTCTACTCACATCCCAGCACCACGACCTTCTTGCGGGTGTCCTCGCTCAGGAAGTGCTTGATGAGGTTGTAGGCCACTGGGAAGATCTTGGGAGCTAGGGAACAGAGGCCGAACGTCAGAGCAGTGGTGGCCCGGAGACACAGGTTTTGGGGGAGTGTGGTCAGCGCTGGTCTCACCTTTCACGATAAGCAGGCGCTTCAGCGACTCGGGGTAATTCTCTTCAAACATGGACAGGAGCTGCAAGATGAGGAGGGCTTCAATCAGAGGGAAGCCCCATGGTTGCGCTCCAGCCCTGAACCTCTTTCCCTGCCCCATTCCTGGGGACACACAGAGGAGTTGGGGGCAGCACATGGGACACCTTGAGCTTCACCGTGAGCTCCAGGGTTCCCTCAAGGCTGCCCTGGACACAGCTAGCTGCGGGGTGGTCTGCCCCAGGCCAGGCTCCTGCAAGGATCTGCTCTTGCATCAGCCCTGGGCAGCGAGTCAGACCGGATCCCCGAGTCAACACAGCAGCCCAGGAACAACAAGGGAGGAGGGCTGTGCACAGTAGCACATCCGTCCCTCCCACGGGGACATGCGCTGGAGACGCCCAGAGACCTCTGCTAGAGGGGCAGAGACACCGGTGAGGCCCTCACCTCTCCGTACGTGTCCACGGCYGGCTTCCAGAGATGCTTCAAGCCCAGGCCCTCGCAGTCATAAACCATCATCACCATCTCAATCTTCCTACCCAGCTGGGAGCAAGGGAGCACACAGGATGTAAGGCAGAGCCCAGCCCCTGTGGGGAGCTAGGCCCTGTGAAGAGCAACGTGCCATGGGACAGGGTGAGTGGGTGGCTACAGAGAGGGACACCAGCACCCTGCGGCGCTGGCCATAGCGGGGAGCCCAGCTGCACCCAAGGCAGATGGGCTTGGTCTGTGGTTATACAAGCAGCCGGCTTGCATGGGGAACTGGTGCTTATTGCCCAAGCACTGCTTGCAGTCCAGCCGCCCACAGCTTCCCACCCAGSCCTTGTCACCCCGTGGCTTCCTACTTGGCCACGCTGCAAGAGCCGGGCACACCACAAGGATGGCAGCCCAACACCAGCACCAGGCCAGAGCCTCCTCCAAAACATCAGCACAGAGAGAAAGGGCATCACAACGTGCGTGTGGAGACTGGGCAGGGATGTGGGGTGGCATGTGCGCTGSTGAGGCTGGACAAGACACAGGCTGGTAGGGATAGCAGGGCGGGACAGGACCTGGACTGGTGGGGATGAGGGCTAGCAGAGCTGGCCAGCGCAGGGAGCCTGTCCGCAGGACGTGGGCGGGCAGGACCTCACCTTCTGGCTCTGCTTCTCACACTCAAGCCGCAGCATCTCGCAGTCACGGAACTTGTTCTTGAGCAGGTCCTGCTTGGAGGCAGAGAAGAGCAGCCCCTTGCCATCCAAGGGCCCGATGATGTCGTACCAGACGGGAGAGCCCTCCCGGTCGTAGCCGCACATGCCCCCGGACATGTATTTTCTGATCACCTGCAGGAACAGGCAGGACCTCAGGACTGAGGAGGTGCGTGGCCCTCGCATGGCTTGTACCCCAGGCCAAGGGACACTCCTCTCAGGGGACACTCACCTCAGGGGGCTCCCAGTTGAGGATGTTATCAGCATCCATGTGCTTCCGGACCTCCATGTGCTGYGAACGCAAGGCAGAGCAAGCGGAGGTGAGGAGAGCCTCCAATCCCACACTGGGACTGGGGGGGCACTCCGAGCCCGACTACTGCGACCCCCTAGGTGAGTCTAGCCGTGGCACAGGGGCAGGCAAGGCCCTGCCGCGGGCCAGGAGCCGGGCAGGGCGCTGGGGTCTCCTCCCCAAGCGCGTCGCCCTCTCACCTTGCGGAGCATCGCCTCCGACTTGGGCAGGTCGAAGCTGCGCGCTGCAAGAGAGCAGAGAGGCTCAACCACGTTGCAGGGGCYGGGCACAACTGCCTCGCTCGCCCAGGAGCTCCCCGCGGCCGCGCCAGACACCCCAGGGGCTGAGCCAGCCCCTGCCCAGGACGGGTCCCCGACAGGCCCCGGGGCACAGGGTGGCCATGGCAGAGCCCAGGGGGAACCCGGACTGTGAGCTCCATTATCACGAAACCTGCTGCCTTTGCCAATCCCGAGTCTTATCACCTTTCTAAAGTCCAAGAGCAGCAGGGTGCCAAGCACGCGGGCCCCGGGCAGCCTGCCCGCCGGGCAGCCCCCATCCCTGGCCGGGCCACAGCCCTCAGGAGCCCACGCGGCCGTGGCCCTTGGGCTCTCTGCCRTCACTGAGCACAAGAGCAGCCTAAGCCCAGTGTTTCAGCAGGACACCCAYCCAGGTGGCTCTGGATGCCCTTCCCCCGATGGCTCCGGGCTGGCATTTCCAGCCCGGCAGGCCRGGAATGGGACCCGTTCGCACTCCCCGTCCACGGTCCCTGGGCTCCCCAAGCCTGCTCCTGCTGCAATCCCACGGTGTGCCCACCCCACACGTTACCTCGGAGCCATTTCAGGAGGAAATAGTCGTCCTGCGAGGGGAGGGAAGGGAGCAGGTCCTTGATATTTGCCCGAAACTGTGGGGAGAAGAGGGTCAGTGGCCAGAGTCCCCCTCGCACCCTCCACGTGGGCCCACATGAGGCACCATGGAGCAAGGCTTGAGACTCGAGCCTGCCAGACACGATGCCCAGCCTTCAGGGGCAGAGGGGAGTCTCATGCTGCACCACAAGGCCAGCRGTGCAGGCGTAGGCGTGATGAGCAGGGCGGTCTCTGCTCTGCTCCCTGGCAGAGGACAGTCTCCCCCAAGCCAGCAGGATGCTGAGCACGGCCCAGGCCATCGCTGAGCCAGCCCTTGGCACCAGGGGTCCCTTGGGACACGAAAACAGCCCCAGACACTGATCCCRGTGTCCCCAGATGATGCGGGACCCAAATCCACCCCCCCATGCCATACCGCTCAGGGGCCTGCCCTTAATGAGGCTGCTTAGGTTCAGATGGCGCTAATCTAGGCACAATTAAACCCCGGATTAGCTTCTTCACCCTGAGAAAAACAACACCGCTCGCGAGGGAGCGCGGCGCCTGCCCCAGCACGCAGGCGCTGCGGGTTTCTGGGCTCGCGGGCCCCGCAGGGATGGCACCAGGGGGGTGGCAGCGGCGCGCCAGGCGGCACCCACGGCCACGCAGCCGCCCCGGGGCCGCCGGAGCTGCCCCCGACGGGACACGGCTCAGGGCACGGGCGGCAAGGCGAGGAGAGGCACCGTCGGAGCCCGGGGCCAGGGCCCGCGCCCCGGCACGGGGCTTGGTTGGCTTCAAAAGCAAGCGATAAGATAAAGTCCGTGAAGTTGCCCTCTCCTCGGGATTAAATTGTGCAGGGAGATAAACCCTCAGGTGGCGGCTGTCAAGAGATAAAGGTGGGACGGGGCAAATCCGTGCGCTGCCGGGACCTTGCGGCTCGCCGGGCCCCTGTTTGAGCCCAGCGAGGCATTCCCAATGGATGTGGCACCCGGGCACTTGGACACCAGCCTCCCGCTGGGAGGCCACCCAGAGAGCGGCGAGCTGCCGTCGCCGCAGGTTTCCCCGGGGCCATGGCCCGGGGGGGCCGCTCGAGCCAGGCCTGCCCTGGCGAAGGGCACGCGGGGTCCCTCGAGCCGCGGGGCCAGCGACACGGGGCGCAGCGTGGGGCGGCCGGGCCTGTCCCCCAGGTTCGCGTCCTGTCCACAGCCGCCTCATCCCCAGCGTCCGGCCSGGCTTGCTGCTGCCGGCCAGGGCTCGGCAGGGGATGTGCAGCGGGGCCGGGGCACCGCGGCCGGGCAGGGGGAGACGGAGAGGCGGGCGGCTCCGCGGCGGGCTCAGAGCCCCGGGACCGGCCGCGCTGTGCCCGGCTGCCGCGCGCCCCAGGGATGCCCGGCCGCGCCTCACCTGCGCCAGCGCCTC
>NW_020455478.1:682861-683867 GCF_003342845.1 Nothoprocta perdicaria
AGGGTCCCGCTCGCCCCGCGCGCGGTTGGCTCCTCACGGCCTCTGTGCCCACGTACAGAGCCGGGCGCGGGCCCCACGGGCTCGGGCACCGTGCCGTGCCGCCCTCCCCCTCACCTGCCTCTGGTGCCACCAGCGGTACCACCCACCACAGCGCTGGGGTCACCCGGTACGGGAGCGCAGCCCCGGCGGGCTGCTGGCCTTTGCCATGCGTGTCCCGCGGGGCTGGGCTTGTCCCGTGGAGCCATGGATGTCCCATGGAGCTGTGTGTGTCCCGTGGAGCCATGGGTGTCCCATGGAGCTGTGTGTGTCCCATGGAGCCATGGATGTCCCGTGGAGCCATGGGTGTCCCATGGAGCTGTGTGTGTCCCATGGAGCCATGGATGTCCCAAGGAGCCATGGGTGTCCCATGGAGCTGGGCTTGTCCCATGGAGCTGTATGTGTCCCGTGGAGCCATGGGTGTCCCATGGAGCTGTGCATGTCCCATGGAGCTGTGTGTGTCCCATGGAGCCATGGATGTCCCGTGGAGCCATGGGTGTCCCATGGAGCTGTATGTGTCCCGTGGAGCCATGGGTGTCCCATGGAGCTGGGCTTGTTCCGTGGAGCTGTGTGTGTCCCGTGGAGCCATGGGTGTCCCATGGAGCTGTGTGTGTCCCGTGGAGCCATGGGTGTCCCATGGAGCCATGGGTGTCCCATAGAGCTGGGCTTGTCCCATGGAGCTGTGTGTGTCCCATGGAGCTGTGTGTGTCCTGTGGAGCCATGTATATCCTATGAGTACACTCCAAGGATGGAGCCATGGATAAGCCTAGGTGCCTGGAGCCATATGTGTCCTGTGGAGCTATAGTGCCATGGAATCGCAGAATAGTTGAGGGWGGAAGGCACCTCTGGAGATCATCAAGTCCAGCCTCCATTCTCAAGCAAGGTCACCTCGAGCACATTACACAGGATGATGTCCAGGCAGGTTTGGAGTATCTGCAGAGAAGGAGACTCCACAACCTCTCCAGGAAAC
>NW_020455478.1:683970-688804 GCF_003342845.1 Nothoprocta perdicaria
CCTTCAAATTCAGGCAGAACTTCCAGTGCTTCAGTTTGTGCTCATGGCCTCTTAACCTGTCACTAGACACCACTGAAAATAGCCTGACCCATCCTCTTGACACCTCTCTTAAGGTATTTCTGTACGCAGAGAGCATCCTTCTCCAGATTGAATAGGCCCAGCTCCCTCAGCCTTTCCTCACAGGAGAGATGCTCTAGTCTCCTAGTCATCTTAGAAGCCCTTTGCTGGACTCTCTCCAGTAGCTCCATGTCTCTCTTGTCTTGGGGAGCCCAGGGAGAGAGGGAGGATCACCTCCCTCAGCTGCTGGCAATGCTCTTCCAAATGCACCCCAGGACATCACTGGTCTTTTGACCACAAGGACACTTTGCTGGATCATGGTCAACTACTTGTCCACCAGGACGCCCAGGTCCTTCTCTGTAGAGCTGCTTTCCAGCAGGTTAATCCCCAGCCTGTACAGGTGAATGGGGTTCTTCTTCCCCAGAGACATCTCTCTGTCTCCACCCATCTCTCCAGCCGATCCAGGTCCCTCTGAATGTCAGCACAGCCCTCTGGGGTATCGGCCACACCTCCYAGTTTGGTATTGTCAGCAAACCTCCTGAGGGAACATTCTGTCCTTTCATCCAGGTCACTAATGAATAAGTTGAACAATCCCCTACCCAGTATTGACCCAGCATATGGAGGACACCACCAGCTCCAAGTAGGCTCTGCACCTCCCATCACAAGCCTCTCAGCTCTGCCACTCAGCTTGTTCTCAGTCCGCTCATCTAGACCACTCTTTCTGAGCTTGTCTATGAGGATGTTATGGGAGACAGTGTTGAAAATCTTGCTGAAGTCAGGGTAGACAACACCCACTGCTCTCCCCTCAWCTACCCAGCCAGTCGTTYGGTSATAGAAGGCAAGCACATTGATTAAACATGATTTCCTCTTGGTAAATCCATACTGACCCACATGGACACTTTGTCCTCCACGTGCTTAGAGACAACATCCAGGAYGARCTGCTCCACCACTTTTCCAGGGATKGAGGGGAGACTGCCTGGYCTGTAATTYGCCRGACCCTCCGCCTCCTTCTTGCCCTTTTRGGAGACTGRCATGACRTTGGCTTTCTTCCAGGCTCAGGCACTTCTCCTGTTCTCCATGACCCTTAAAGGATCATGGAGAGTGGCCTAGCAATAAGATCTGCAAGCTCCTGCAGCACTCATGGGTGCATCCCATCAGGACCCAYGGATTTTAAGGCTAAGAGAGCTGGGCCTTTTCAGCCTGGAGAAGAGAAGGCTGAAGGGGGATCTGATCAGTTTATACAAATTTCTCAAGGGAGGCAGTGAGGAGGATGGGCCGGCCTCTTTTCAGTGGTGGACACTGATAGAACTAGAGGAAACAGCCACAAACTGAAACATCAAAAGTTCACAGGAGCTTAAGGAAAAATTTCTTAACAGTGAGGATGCCAGAGCCCTGGAACAGGCTGCCCAGAAAGGTTGTGGAGTCTCCTTCTTTGGAGATCTTCAAAACCCGCTTGGATGCCACCCTGTGCCACATGCTCTAGGTGACCCTAGAGCAGGAGGGTTGGACTAGGTCTCTAAAGGTCTCTTCCAACCTTAATGATTCTGTGATTTGTGGGCGTCAGATTTACCTAAGTGATCTCTAGCCTGATCCTCCTCAACAAAGGGAAAGTTCTCCTTTCTCCAGACTTCCTCCCTGGTGTCCACAGGCTGGGATTCCCGAGAGATGTCCTTAGCAGTAAATACTGAAGCAATGAAATCATTCAGTAGCTCTGTTTTCTCTATCTACTTCATCACCTGTGCACCTATCTCATTCAGCAGCAGGCCTGCCTTTTCTCCAGTCTTCCTTTGGCTTCTGATATATTTTTATAGGTGTCCCCTGAAGCCATRTGTGCCCTGTGAAGCCCTGCACGTCCCACGAAGCTGGGCATGTCCCAAGGACCCATGTGTGTCCCCAGCACAGCTCCCACGCTGCCCGGCAGCTGCGGGCGGGAGTCACACTTAYGCAAACAGGGCCCTGCACCTGCAGCGGTGGCTTCCAAAGCCCGYGCCCACACCGTGGGGCAGAGCTCGAGGCAATAGCCACAGTGCTCCCGTTTTGGGTTATTTCACCAAACACAGACAAACATAAGAATCCATTTTTTGGCGACCCGAATGAAAATATTTATTTCTCACGTGTTTCAGGCAGCTTCTGAGCCAGAACATCTCCTTTTTTTTTTTTTTTTTGATATCTATGTTCAAGATACTCCAGGCAAGAAGGAGTACACCAGGCTTCGGTTTGCCAACTCTGCTGCATGAGCAGTTCATGTCCTGGTGGAGGATGTGGTGCTCGGGACAGAGCTGGCTGATTTTACTAGTTACATAGGTTTACTATATCTGCAGAGCAACTCCCAGCTCAAAGATGTGCATGGGGTCTAGTCCTACCTATCATGGATCCTATCTCATTTCTGTGGCCTGGCTTCAGGTGAAACGGGTGCTGCTAATGGGTCTCACATTTAGTTTTGCTCCAAACTGAAGCCATGTCCTCTGGGTGACATCCTAGGGATGGGACAAGCCTGTCCCATGGCAGCCACAAAGGGACAAGGCTGGAAAGGCCATCTGCAATTGTCTCCTCTGAAAGCCTCTGCGCAGGGCAGGGGGTCACCTTAGGGTGCCAGCCTGGCCACCTTRGGGTGCAGCCTGGCGTCTGCTGTGGCCACCGTGGGGATTTTCTGCGCCGCTTTCCCACGCCTGGCATGCAGAGGTGACAGCGGAGGTCCTCGGCAGAGCCACGAGCCGTCCCCCCAGCACAGCCCTGGTGGCTTCCAGGGCGCAGCCAAAATAAATAGTYCTGAAGTACCAGCAGTGCCTCCACGCTGTGTGTCTCTGCTGAGGGAAGGCAAATACAGCTGGGATGCTTGGGATACCAAAAGCATTCGGCATCCAGAGTCTGAAAACACCATCGGCAGCACGTTTAACCCCTCCCCACTTCATCAAAAAGCCACTGCTGGATTTAACTGCAGGGGCAAAGAGGAGGGCAGAGGGGCTGAACTGCAGCAATGGCTACTGTTCTGCTGGGCTTGAGGCTCTGTGCAGCAAAATATCTGCTTGCAGGAGCGTTTTGCAGCCCCAGAGCCCAGAGCTGAGGGCTTCGCTGCCTCCTTCCCTGCGGCCTCAGCACTGGGATGCCGAGGGGTGCCGGGCAGCCGGGTTTCGCAGCCGCGCGGAGGCGGCCGGGGCTCGGCAGGAGCTGGCTCGGCTTGTTGTTCGCGGGACACCTGAGAAAGTGCCCGGGGCTGCGGGGAGGCTCGGCTATGCGCCGCGCTTGCACAAACCCATTGCGCCGGCACCTGCGCTTGGCCGGGAGCCGCGCAGCCAAGCCCTGTGGGGCACCGGGCACCGCTCAGGCTGGGGACGAGACTCGGGGGCTTCATCCCGGACGGGCCGCTGGTGTCCCTGTGGTGCATGGCACCGTGTGCAGGTGTTTCACCCCACCGCGGCGGTGCCCGCAGCCGAGCAGGATYAGGAGGGCCAGTCCTCCGCACGTGGGATGCCCTCGGACAAGTGCTGCTGGGTGGGGGCGATGCGCGGCACGCAACCGCCTCCCCCAGCTTTTGGGCAGCGGCCCACCAGGAAGCAGGCCAGGCCCGGCCGGAGAACCGGGCTATCCCGAAAGGGCAACGCTGCTGCCGGAGCCCATGGGAGGCACCATCCCGGATTGGATTTGCGTTAATCCCCTCCTAATCCGCGCAAGTATGCACCTCTGCCCAGCGCCGCGGCGCCCAGCGTGGCTCCGGGGAAGTCTCGCTGGCCGGCCCCAAARCAGCTCCCGTGGGTGCCCCGCCACGGCAAAGGAGCCCCGTCGTTGTAACACGGCCGGGTGGCAACAGGCCACGCACAAGGACTTGGTGGCCAGTGCCAGGGCTGCCGGTCACCTCCACACATACCAGCAGGCCGTGCACTGGGCACCGGGAGGCCGCGGCGCCCGTGCCGCGGGGTGGGCGGCYGGGCTAATCCTCCCCGCAAATCCTTCCTCCCCCCGCTGCGGCGGGAGCCCCCGCGCACACGCGGCGGGCGCACGTGGGCCGCGGCGCCGGGCTGCACGTGCACTGGGTTGCGCGGGTGCCGCGCGCGGGGGTGTGCTTCGGCGCAGGGTGCGCGCGGGCGCCTGGCCCAGCGGGCACGTGCCCGTGTGTGCGCACGCACGTGCCCCGGTGCCCGTGTGCTGGGCGCGCGGCCCGCGGGTTCGCATGGGCAGAACACGGGCCGGGCGCCGTGCGGCCCTATGGCCTGGCTTCGGGGTGTGCCCGCGGGAGCCGTGTCACCGAGTGCCACATGCCGCAGCGCTCCCTGTGCCTCACGCTGTCCCCAAGCCCCCACGCTGTCCCCATACCCTCAYTGTCCCCAAGCCCCCATGCTGTCCCCATACCCTCATTGTCCCCATGCCCCACGCTGACCCCGTGCCCCTGTGCTCCCCGTGCCCCATGCTGTCCCCATGCCCCACGCTGTCCCCACACCCTGTCCCCATGCCCCACGCTGCCCCCGTGCCCCAGCACTCCCCGTCCCCCTCACTGTCCCTACACCCCATCGCCATCCCCATGCGCCAAGCGGCCTCCTGCCCCCACGCTCTCCCCAGCCCCTCGCACTGTCCTCGTGCCCCCAGTGCCTCATGCCCCACACTGTCCCCGTGTCCCACCGCCATCCCCACACTGTCCCCCTGCTCCTCACTGTCCCCGTGTCCCGCAGCTATCCCCATGTCCCGCAGCCATCCCCACACTGTCCCCCTGCTCCTCACTGTCCCTTGTCCCACCGCCATCCCCGCACCTCCATGTCGCCCCAAGCCCCACACTGTCCCCTGC
>NW_020455478.1:689312-716798 GCF_003342845.1 Nothoprocta perdicaria
GCAGCGGGGGGCAGCGGCCCCGGGTGCAGGGCGCCCCCGGCCGGGTCCGGTGCCCGCGGGCGTCTTCGGGGTGCCGGGAGCTTCGGGCCCYGGGGCCGTGTCCGGCTCCGTCCCCAGCAGCGCTGCGGTGCCCGCAGGTGGGCGAYGCGGAGCCCGCGCTGGGCGATGAGACCAGCTGGATCGGCGTGGTGCCCGTGGGCGAGGAGCGGGCGCGGGGCCCCGGCGCCGCCGAGGAGTCCTTCACCGCCGCCGTGGTCAGCAAGGTGGGGCGCTGCTGCGGCACCCCGGCGCGCCGCCCGGGCTGCTTCCACACCGGGTGCCTGGGGCGCATCCGCACCGGGTGCCTGGGCCGCTTCCACACCGGGTGCCCGGGCCGCTTCCACACGGGGTGCTGAGGGCTCCGTGTTTCCCTRGATTGCTGGGCGGGAGGGGTGGTCCCAGCGGCTCCAGCAGTGTCAGCCCCTCGTGTCCGTGTCCCGCCAGGCCTCAGGTCCCCCGCGGTCACAGGGACAAAAACGCGGCCCCTTAAGCCAGCCCTGCAGCTCCCCGCTGCGCGGGGACAGACGGGTGTCGTGCAGCCACGTGCCCTGCTGCCCGAGGCAGCGYGAGCTCCGAGCCCTTTCTCTCCGCAGATGAAGCGAGCCCTGGTGCTGGGGGCATCGGCGCTGCTCATCCTGGCGCTGAACCAGAACGCCATCCGAGAGGTGGGAGAGGCTGGGCGGCTGACCCGGCCCCACGGCCAGGCCGGCGGCCCTGCTCACAGCTGTCGCTTTTCCCTCCAATACAGCTGGATGTGTCCCAGCTTCTTTCCAAGCCTGTGATCGTGATCCAGTCCTCGGACAACGTCACCAAGCTGCTGGGAGCGCTGCTGCGGTAGGGCACCWTGTTGCAAACTTGCGTTTGTACTGCAGCTGCTGAAGGGGTAGCACGGGATGGCTGGTGCTTGTGAGCATCAGATCCCTTGTCTGGAGGGAGCAGGCACACGGGATGCAGCTCAGGCACCCAGCACGTGCCCCGTTGCTGCACAGGGAGGTGGAGGTTGGGCCCAAGACGTGTTTCTAGAGAAGGTTTGAGTCGAAGCCACTGCTTCCCTGGGACYTGTGCTCTTCCAGGGGCTCCCACAGAGCTTCAGGGCCGTGTCTTTTAGGTCTGACTCTTAGTGTAAAAGAGCCAGGCTCTCTGTGCTTAACCACATCACCTGCAGCATGAGGACTGGGGCAGATGCTGTCACCTGTGTCCTGGAGTGAGAGAGCGGGAAGGCACCGTGCTGGACCACGGGTGCCTTTGGCCACGGAGGCTGGGAGGGCTGGAGCTGTGGCGCTGAGCCGGCGCGGCGGAGAGGCCGGGGGCTGCGAGGTGCCTCCTGCACCGCGCTCGGAGAGCCGGGCACGGCTGGCGAGCGGGAGCCTCTGGCTGCCGCCCACCCGTGCGTGGTGGTCCCTGCGCACAGCCGTGGCTCGCGACTGGCCCCCTCGCTCGGGGCTCCGTGCTGGGACCGCGCAGGGACAGCCCCCCCTGCGCCCTCAGCACTGATGTTCTTCACACCTTTTGTTAACAGGGGGCTCCGGGCCACAGCAAAGATCACGTATCAGGCAGTGCTGCTGGAGAACCTGGTGCGTAGTGAGCGCGGGGGCACGGCCATGCCCAGCCGAGCTGTTGTGCTTGTCCCTAGCTGACAGCTTTGCTGACCGTGGGAGCACTAACACCTGCAGAGGCTGCTGAAGCTGTGCCTCGGTTTCCCCACTGCCTTGCTCCACGTCCTACAAGCGGTTGGAGACAGGCACCTGCCAGCGCAGTGCTTTGCCACCYGCAGTTCTTCCTCACTTCTCCAGTCACTCTTCATCTCCTCCTTTCCCTCCSATCCCTGGGCGGAGATCCTGCTGCCCTTCATCTCAGGGCACTAATGCCCTTTCGCTTTCACTTCTCAGCTCCAGGCTCCTTCCCCCTTGCGCCCCTGCTTGTCCAAGCCGAGCTCACAGGGTGCCCGGGCTTGCTGGTGCTCTGGACGGGGCTTGGAGGCTCTGGCTTGGGCACCTAGGAGCAGGGTTGCAGAGCTCTCAGCCTGCCGCGGCACACGCGCCGTGCTGTGGTCTGACACGGGCCGCCGGGCAATGCTGTGTCCTGCCTTGCAGGGAGTGACTCTCACCCTGTGGTCGACCTGTGGTCTCTCCCGAGGAGGCCTCTATGGAGAGTGGCAGGGAGTGATCTGCACGGGGGAGAACAGCTCGCAGGTCCAGGTGGGTGAGCGGCTCCTGCCAGGGCTCCCCATGTAGCCGGGGCTGTTTGTACGGAAGGTGCTGAGCACACGGCTCCCAGTGACTGCCGTGGAGCTGGGGAGGGCAGAACAAGTGTCCCTGGCATCACTGTAGCTGTCAGAGGAGCGTGGAGCTCCTCAGGGGCAGGGACACTAGTGGGGCTGGAGGTGAATGGAGGGATTTCCTGCCCAGACCCGTGTCCCTAACCGCCTCTCCATGCCGTTGCTTCAGAAGTACCTCCAGCAGCTCTGGAACACCATCCTGCTCATTGCCCTGCTGCTCTGCACGGGGGTGATCGTGCAGGCGCAGCGGCAGTCTCGGCAAGGCCTGTTGGAGCAGGACACCGAGGTGGGACAGAATCCTCTGCTCTTCTCCTTGCGCTGGAGAGATGCAGCCAGGGCCTGACCCCCTGCCCGGCCCTCACAGCTGGACCTGAAGCAGCACATTCAGCGGCGCCTCTCAGCCCTGAAAACCCGACGATACCAYCCCGGCAAACCACTCCAGAACCAGGCCTGCGAGATCGACAGCTGTGCCGTGTGCTTGGACCAGTTCCACAAGAGCCAGGTAGGGCTGGCAGGGCGGCGTGGCACTCGACCAGCACACTCCAGCGAGTGTGATCGCTTTGCTCGGTTAAGGCTTTGACGCTTGGTTCCTCTTCCCTAGAGCTGCCTGATTTTTGCCTRTGGGGCTGAACTTCTTGTCTCAGCTTGTAGAGACTGACATGTCCCCACAAGGAATATGGGACACTTGACTGGTCTGTGTGACAGGGGCAGAAATGTGGCCCTGCTAAGCTGGYGGCTGCACCCTGCTCAGCTCCGCTCATGTCTCCTCCTGCTTCTCCCTGCAGTGGCTGCGGGTGCTGCCGTGTTCCCACGAGTTTCACCGGGACTGCGTGGACCCCTGGCTTCTCCTGCAGCAGACCTGCCCTCTCTGCAAGCACAACATCCTGGGTAAGAGCAGAGGCTGCAGCCTCTGTGTTCCTGGGCAGCACGCGTAGCCGTGCCCCGTATGTCCTCCTCGGTGACACATTCCCAGAGGGCTGCCTCTGACCTCAGGGAACAGGCAAAGAGGCAGACACAGCAAGGGGTTTCTCTGCTGCTCTGAGGCCTCCAAACCCTCTTGGGGGCCTGGCTGTCCCACTGTGGTCACCAAGGAACATGTTTGTGCTGGGGTGAGGGCCAGGGAGGAGTCATTGTCAGCCAAGGGCTGCTGTCTGCTCCCAGCATCCCTGCATGACAGCCCTCCCTCGTTCTYGCTTGCAGGGAACTGCTGCGGAGAGACCTAGCTGGCCTGATGGACACATTCTAGGGATGGATCCGCTGTGCTCCGGGAAGAGCCAGGGAGAGGGAGGGGGGCAGGGAGAGGCATGGGGCTCTGTGCTGGAGGGGGGCAGCGCAGTTGGCCAAGCCGGGGCAGGGGGGAGGCCCTGCCCTGCTGCTCCAGCTCAGCCGGGCTGTGCCCTTCACCACATCCTGGCAGCCCGTTAGGAGAGAGAAGGATCTTGGCACTCTCCCTACTTGGGCTGCATCGAGGAGGTGGGGGGACACGTTTGGGCAGTCTGCACGGGCCGTGCTAGGGGTTAGGGGAGTGTGGTGGGGAAAGGAAGCTGCAGGGCACCCGTGGGCATAAGGGGCAACCGAGGCTATAGCCAGGGTGTGATAGCCCTAAATGGAAGAGCCCTGACCCCACTGCTCCCTCTCTCCACTTCTAGTAATCTCCTTTTCTAGGTCTCTTTTGTATTTGCCCGGGGCTGCAGCGAGCTGCTCCCGGGCAGTTGTGGCCATCCCAGGGCTCGGCTGAGCAGCCCGGTGCCCAGAGCTGTGGCTGGGCTGCCATGGGTGGCAGCTCTCGGGGCTGCTGGGCGCCACGTTGCCTCACTGCTCGCAGCGGGAGGGCGGGGGGGTTGAATGCTTCGTTTATTTATCCTAACTTATTAGAGAGGACAGCACCRGTTAGCTGCAGAGACTGAGCGCAGTCACGGGGGTGCCGTGGAGCCTGGGAACTCGTCATGGGCCTTGGATGGCTCCTGGTTCCAGGTGACAGCCAGAGGCTGCTGGATTGAGGCATCGTGTGTCCACAGCCACCCGTCACTATTAAATTGAGAGCAAGGAGCAGCCTTCTGTGTCCTTTGTCACCTTCTACACCTGCAGATCCACTTGATGCTGCTTCCACCACCTTCCCATCTGGGGCAACCGAGCGCTGGCGCCCAGGAACGTCCCCGTGCTGTGTAGCTGACTGTACAACCAGCCTGCGCTTCCAGGGAGCATTTCCCTCACAGGGCTTCCCAGGACTCCCGAGGGCTGCTCGGTCCCTTGCTGCCGTTCATCGGACGYGCTGCCTTTCCAGGCTGCCCTGCCTGCTTTGATCCTTGCCTCAGTTGCAGTAACGGCACAGGGAGCTGGGCAGGGGCAGGTAGCGCCAGCCCAAAGGGTGCTGTGCTGCATGGCAGCGAGGGCAGAGCAGGCTCCTCTGCTCCTGAAGCCCAAGGCTTGAAGGGGCTCTGCTCATTTCCCCCCCACCCAGCACAGATGGGAGCAGGGGGGAAGGGAAGAAAGGCCCACATTGCCCAAGRGAACATCCCGTCATGTTTGCACAAACAACTAACAAGGACCTGGGGGAAGAGGAGGCAGCGCTGTGGTGCTCATCAAGAGCTTTGTTTCCAKGTTAGTCTCTTAAGCAGCTACCTCTGGTGGCTCCTGGTGCTGTGAGGGGAGAGGCCGTGGGCTCTGGYAGCGCTGCCTCTGCCCCTGGGCTCGCTGCGGGGGCCGAGCAGCAGCCCCTCCGCCGGCAGCACGAGGCAGGGAGCCGCCGTGCGCGTGGGCTCTGCCGAGGGCGGCTTCGCCCCCTCCCGGCTCCGAGGCCTCCGGTGGCTCCTGCGGGGCCCCGCGCCGTCCCCGCTGCCTTCGCTGCTCGGGCGCCTGCAGAGGGAAGCGGGGTAAGGGGGGAGCGGAGGAAGAGGAGGGAAGCTTAGAAGCCCCTTTCTTTGTGCTCCTACTCACCCGGGTGCCAGCCTCTGGAGATCTGGGGTGCTGGCCTCGGAGCCATGCTGGCTACTGAGCTGAGTCCACAGCTGGGTCTGTGGGACAAGCTGGGGAGGAGAAGAGGGGGTGAAAACCTCCCCGCGCCCAGCTCTGCTGTTCTGGGTCTCGGCTCTGGGTGGAAATCATCGCTAAGCAGCTCTTGGGGGTGCAGCGGTCTCTTAAGAGCAGCCACAGCGCGGCCAGGAACCAGCTCCGGCCACGCTAGCAAAACAGCCTGTGCTCCAGGAGACCGGCCTCTGGGAGACGCATGGAACCCAGGTCCCGGCCTTCCCCAGAGCCAGGATAGGTTCCGCCCAGGATGGGAAACCACTGGTAGAAAAATGGGACCACCTCTAAGTCCCAGGGCTGGCTCAGGAGCTTGTGGAGAATCCCTCATCCAAAGAGCTGCCCTGCTGGGCAGCAGCAGAAGCCCAGCCCTGCCTGGGTGAACAGAGAGGCTGCCCAGAGCTTGGGCTGGGGCTGCACTAGGGATCAGCAGCAGCACACGTGGGGCAGGACAGCGCAGCGAGAGCAGCTCCGGTGTGGACTGGCACCTGCAGCTCAAGCAGCCCATGCCGGGGCTCTGCTCCCAGTGCCTGCCCTGACCCCCGCAGCGATGAGCCAGCCGCAGTGGTGCTGCAGCTTCAAGAGCAGCCCGTGCAGGCAGCAGTACCAGCCCCAGCTGCCACAGGCTCAGGTAGGTTCCCCAAGGCAGTATCAACAGCCCGGGAGACCCTTCTCTCTGCCTGAAACGGTGCTGGAATACGTAGGACCGGGCGGTGTGTCTATCCCTTCTTCCGCTGAGACCCACCTTCAACACGCCCTGCTGAGCTGCTGCCTTCACCTTGGCTAGCGCAGCCCGGAGCCGCGCATTCTCCTGCTCCAGGATGCTCAGCCTGATGTTGTTGGCCTGCAGCTGCTTCTCCATGTCCTCAGCGAAGTTCCCGGTGCCTGCAAATCAACCACGCTCCCTTGCAGCAGGAGCCCAAGATCAGCTCCGGGTGTTGACAGCACATGGAGGAGAGACAGGCAGCTGCTGTCTCCCAAATTCCTCACGGAGCTGCAGCAATGCTGTGGTGCTCAGGCAAGACTCACTGCTCACACCGCCTCCCCAGGGCTGCRTCCCTTTGCTGATGGCACTAGGGACATCACTAGGACCAAACACCCTGCAGCAGAGTCTCCCTCTACGCTGCCCAGGGCCACTTGGCAGCCCTCCTTCCTCCCCYGGGCCTTTCTCCCATGGAAGGCCGTGTCCTGCAGCAGGGTGGCTCCCAGCACTGGGAAGAGGCCCTTACAGGCTGAGGAGCAAAGTGCTGTCTGGGAGGTGGCATCTGGGACCCAAAACTGTGCCAGGGAGCAAGCTGGCAAAGAAACAGCCAGGAAAAACCCAGCCGCCCCCAAGCCTGTGCTCTGTTTACCCGCCCAGATGCAGTCAGAGAGGTCCTGACTTTTGTAGGCAGGGAAGATCAGGAACGGGCATATAAAGAACACTGACCACACTGGTACCGGCTTAGCGCAGCCCAGCAACTGGACCCTTCCCAGCTGCAACTGGCTCATATTAGTGGGACAACTTGAGCTATTCAAATAGCATTGACATGTCTGAGGCCAACAGGATCCCCCATGAGTTCCAGARAAGGGAGCAGTGGGGCAGGGAGGCTGTGGGAGCTCCTTTTCCACTGCTGCCTTTTGCCTTCTACCCCTTCCTCTCCCTTACTCTCAAAGTGAGCCTCAACGGGGACGTGGAGCTCCGGGAAGGACACCAGCAGCCTTTCCCGCTCCTTCAGCTTCCCAACCAGCTCCTCCAGGCCAGAAACGTTCGTGCGTAGCTCAGAGATGGACTGCTCCAGGCCCAGCTTCTCCTGCTGCGCAGTGTCCAGCAGCTTCTGTAGGGCAGAGYAGAAAGACCATGAGGTTTGCAGAACGCTCGCCCAACGCCTGCTGCAGTGCAATCCGGGGCGGCCCACGAGCTCAAAATGCAGCTCTATACAGCTCCCAAGGAAAGCTCCCTCTCCTTGTGGGATAAAGATGTCCCACAGGAGCGTGATGAGCTGCAGCGCTCTTAACTGTAAAGGTCCCTGTGCRAGTTTGGAACAAAAATCCAACCACAAGCTATTGTGTGTGTTCAGAAACATGCACTTTGGAGATGGGGGGAAGCTGATTGAGGAGCTGTTCCCTACTGCTCCCCGTTGCATAGCCTCCTGTGGAAAATTTGCCTGTGCAAGGGCTGAGGAAGATCTTGCCATGGTGGTTGCTGGGTGGAGATGGTCACCTGGCTAGAGCCAGGGCAATGTCACGACGTGTGGTCCCTGAGAAACCCTGCTGAGAAGCCCCTAGCAATGGAYAGGGGAACAGGACAGGACAGTGGGTGGCTCCTGACGCTCCCTCAGCAGAGCTGTGTCTCACTCCAGTCCCCTGGCCCAGGAAGGGGTGCCCTGCTCCTGGAAGCTGGGTGCTGGTGCTGACCTGTTGTGTCTCTAGGTGGCTCTTGCTCTGCTCCCACTTGTCCTGGTTCTCCTTCAGCTGCTCTGCCAGTCTGGCCTTGTCCTCCTCGGCTTCTGCCAGGCTGGTGCGGAGCTCCTCGCACTCCTGGTCCAGGCTGTCCAGCTGCCGCAGCAGAGTACTCTGCTTGGCCTGGAGGGACTGCATGGAACAGGTAAATATGTAAGCRACCACTGCTCCTTTAAGCTCAGACAAGCAACCTGGCAGCAACCATTTCAACCTGGGAGCACGCACAAGTGGCACGTGAAAACAAGAAGACAACAGCTTGTGGCAACAGCTAAGCGGGCAGTAAAGTGGTACTGAGGAAGGTCAGTCCTAAGCCAGGGTGGCACTGGGCAAGAGGGGCTCAGGCAAAGTGCAGCACTGCTGGGCAGAGCCACCTCACTAGTGCTGGCTGAGGGTGGGCACCGACCAGGWCCATGAGTGGGCTCTGTTTACCTTCTCCACCTGCAGCCTGGTTTAAGGTCAGGGGAGCAGGAGCTGGCCCATGGTCAGCCTGTTCCAGGCAACGCGTGGCACAGCAGGAGGACCAGGATGGTGGGAGGGACAGAGCAGGCAAGTGGTTAGTGCCAGAGCAGCTCCGAGGTGGGGGAGAGCAGCAGGAGCAGCGGGCCTGGTCATACCTCCTCGTGCCTCAGCATGCTCTCCACTTTGGCCTTCTCCTTCTCGAGCTGGGTGGTGACGGCGCTCAGCTCCTGGCCCATGCCCTCCTGCTGGCCACTGAGCAGCTGCACCTTCTCCTGCAGCTCCAGCACCTGGCTCTTGGCCACCATCTTGGTTCTCATGTCTTCCAGCAGGGTCTTCTTCGTCACCTCTGGGGAGACAGGTGTCCTTCAGCCCAAGCTGGGCAGGTGGGGGAGAAGCTCCAAGAGAAAAGGTGCCGTTACGGGGCCCTTCACTCTCAACAGGCCCTGATGAGGGGATGAGGCAGGTCTGACAGGAGGGCTTGGCACATTTAGCTGCAATGGGTGCGCAGTAAAGGCCCAGAGCCCTCACTCCTCCTCCTGCAGACACAGGTCTCCTTCTACAGCTGCCTGGCTGGCTGGTAGAGCTCCTGCTCTTGAGCACGTTGACGGGGCAGCAGCAGGACTTGGCATGACCAGCATGGATCCCACTGCTGCCCAGCTTCTTTCCAGCCCCACAAGACACAAGGCACCCCCTTCCCCGCCRCCGCCTCCACTCTCTCTGATCTATGTGGGTGTGAGGAGCTGGGGACCTTGCTCCTGTCCCCATCTGTCCCACTCTGACTAGATAATTTTGAACCAACATAATGACAGAGGCCATCTACCCACTGCTACAGYCCAGCTCCCATTCCCACCAGCACTAAGCATGAGTGATTTCAGGACAGTGCAGAGTTACATATTTGTAAAAGAAGCATGATATGAGAGCAAGATATCTGGATGAGATCTGCCAGCTGGRTGACACCTGAATGATCCTTACCCAGCTCCTGCAGAGTAGCTTGCTTTGAAGCCACTGCTTCCTTTAAGGTAGAGATTCGCTCTTCCAGCAGAGCAGCTCCTAAATCAATGAGAAAACTCAGCTAAACTTTTCATAGTTTTTCAACGAAACCAAAATAAGGAGGCGCTAAATGACTGTGTCTAAGAATTCCTCGTCCAGTAACAGTAGCATGCCCTGCTTCAGCAGAGAGAAGTCACTACAAAGATCCAGACAAGGAGCTTCCACCGTCCAGGGTCTCACAGCAGGGACCAGACACAAGATGCTGTGCAGTGACCGACCATGGAGAGCCCTGTGAAGTCTGCAGCAGGGTGGAAATGAGACCCTAAGGAGTGCAAGTGGAGGGCTTCAGCAAAGGAAACCGCACAAAAAGCAGCGGTCCCAGCACACCACCCCTCATCTGCTCCAGGGGCAACTGCTAACAGTTTCTGTCAAGGGATGGATGAAGGGGCAATTTCCATGATAAAGGAAAACCCACAGCAAGGCTTCTCTGTGGGTCTCTCAGCCACAGGACTATGGAGAAAAACACCTGGAAGCTGAGGAGTGACTCTAAAGGGAACAGGCATTTGCTGATGACATTTGGGTCTATCAAAATCCAARGCAAAAACCCTGCTCTTTGCAGTGGGATCAAGACTTTCATGGCATTGGTGTTTCTCCTGCAAACACCCACTGTACCAGGAAGGGATCACAGAATCATGCTGTACCTCTCCGTAGGTCCTCCTTGTCCCGCTCCAGTTTGGCTACAGCCTCCAGGTGCTCTTTCTTCTTTGCTTCCAGGGACTGCTCAGCCTCCTTCCTCTGCTCTTCTTGGGTTTTCTTTTCCTCCTGAAGCAACTTGGCAAATTCCTCCACCTTCTTCTGCAGCTCATCCTTCTGTTTCTCTGCTTCTTCCAGCTTCAATTTCAGAGGGTTTATCAGCTGCAGCAGCATGTGGAGATGTTTGCTGATCCGAGAGAGGTCCTTGCTTTGTTCAGAGGCCCAGTAATTCATGTCCATTGCAGAGAGGGCCCTTCTACGCACGGTCTCCTCCAGCGTCTCATGGAATCTGCTGAGGGCCGAGGGGATGTTCTGGCCCTGGCAGATGCCCGCGATGGCTTTGCTGACCTCCCAGAGGCCGGCTTGTGCACGAGCACACAAGTCGCAGGGTGCCAGGGGTGGCTCCGCTGTCTGCGTGGAGATGCTGCGGCCGCTCTCCGCGACGCTGCACGCAGAGCTGGGCAGGGAGCTGGCCGAGGCGCCGCGCTCTGGCACACCGACACTCTGCAACGGGCACACAGAGGCTGACTGGGCAGCACCTGTGGATGAGGTTGGCTCCGGAACTGCAGGTGAGCAGCTCTTCAAGCACAGCTGCTCAGTGCCTACCCCCTCAGGGGTAGCTTTCGGTGTGGGGATGTCTTTTCTGCTGTTTTTTTTCTAGTGGAGAGAGCAGAGAAACACAGGGCACAGATTGCACCAAGTCAGCAGCAAATGATCCACACCAAACTGAATGCAAAGATGTTAAATGTGGGGATGGGGCATCAGGGAGAGCGCAGCCAAGGGGCTACAAGGACAGTGAAGCCTCTCGGAAGGAGAGAGGTTCCAGGAGCCTAAAGGAGGATCAGTGTCACCAAGCAGTCAGGGTTTCCTATTTATTGTGCTTTATAACCTACATGTCTTACCCATCTATATCATCAAACTAAGATGAACGGCCAATGAACAAAAGCCGAATTTGCTCACACAGGCCACGGGTCATCCCTGATGGAGGATGCCAAGGAACTGACTTTTAAAAGCTGCCAGGTAGCTTTCCAGCCACTGATATCTGTGATCTCAGCCAGGTGGAGGCTCCGGTTTCACASTGAAATTAGCTCCCTCGTTCCCATTCTTGCTCCTGTCTCATGGGTAAGCCAGAAGAGACCAGGGCCAGGGCAGAGCTCCTCCTGCCYGGCACCCCTGCACTGCCACACATGGGGCATCCCAGGCAGGGACTGTGCCCGCAGCAAGACGCAAAAGGAAACCCAAGGCAGCGTGTGCCGCAGGGAGGGCTGAGGGAAGGACCTTTGTGCGAGCACGGCACGTCCCACCTGGGCGAGGAGCTGCTGGCAGAGGGCTCCCAGCCGCAGCATGCTGCTCCAGCACTTGCGCACCGTCAGCCCCGCCGACATGCAGGGGCCCACGGGCCGCACGGGCGGAATCGCCTTCTCGCCGAGCAGGTTTTCTGCGTAGCCCGTGAAGCTCTGGAGCAGCAGGAGGAGCCTTCTTGGACAGAAACGAAACACGGCTTAGAGCAACAGGGCATTTGGAGCAGGGGAAGAGCCGTTGGCGTTCAACGGTGCAGGGCCAGCGYGGAGGCAAAGAGGTTCTGCTCCCTCCCCACGCTCTGGACAACYGGAGTTTGGCCAAGGAGGCTGGATACCAACACTCCAGTCACCCAGTRGAGCCACTTTTTGGGGGGCACTACGGCTGTGGATACCAAGGCCAGATCGTTCGTGTCAAACATGCAGGGCGGGCTCTGCATCAACAGCTTGTCTTTAACGCTGCTTTCCCCACCAGCGCTCACCAGGGGCTCCGTGGCCTCCTCGTCCCTCCAGGCTCAGCTGCCGTTAGGCCTGAGCATTCCCAGGCTTTGCGGGGGCTGTTCGGAGAGCCGGGCACCGCGGTGGGACCACGACAACCACCGCGCAACGTTCCGAAACGGCAGCCACCATTAAAGGCCCCTGGAGAGGCCGAGCTGGCKCCCAGCGCCCGGTGCAGATCCCGGCGAAGGCGTCCGGGCCCGGGAGCTCAGCAGTGCCCAGGACATGGTCTCCGGTCTCCCCTTCCCACCTGTCGATCACCAGCTCCAGCAGCACCACGTGCGCGTGCTGGGTGAACTCCAGGTCTCCCTCCACGTAGTCGTAGCGCTCCAGCAGCTCGGCCAGGTCCAGCTCGCACGACACTTTGTCGGGGAACTTCCAGGACGGGTAGCGAACGGCCCCGGCGCGGGACGACACGTCGGCGATGGCTCCCTGCAGGTCCGCGATGTCGGCCCGCAGGCTGCCCATGCACGCGGGGCTGCCCAGGAGGTGCGCCATGCCGCGGGCACCGCGCCGCCCGCGGGGGACCCTCCGAGCCGGGACAGAGCCGGTGTCGGACGGAGCCCGGACGCCGGACACGATCCGGTCCGGCCCGCTGGGACGGAACCTGCGGCCCGGCCCGGCCCCGCCCCTCCCGCCCGCTGCCACGGCAACCGCGCAGGCCCCGCCTCTCCCGCCCGCTGCCACGGCAACCGCGCAGGCCCCGCCCCCTCGGGGCGGCAGGCCGCTCCCGGCCTCCCCGATAGCGCCAGTTAATGGCACTTTCCCCTTGCGCATGCGCTCTGCTCCTCCGCCGACCTCCAGGCTGCCTCCCGCGAGGCGCGCATGCGCCGGCGGGCCCCCTCCGCGCGCTGCTGACGTCACGGGCGTCGCGCGTGCGCAGCTCGCAGGCACGGCCGCCATTTCGCCCGCGCTGCCGCCCGCTCCGTCGCGCGTTCGCCGGTGCCGGACGAGGAGCGGCCGCGGGCGGGAAGCGGCGCCCGCCGCCCCACAGCGATCACGATGCCGGCCGGGCCCGTGCAAGCGATGCCTCCGGCGCAGCCCGCGCCGCCCGCCGAGAGCAAACCGGTACGCGGGGCCGCGGGGCCTCAGGCGGAGCGCGGGCCGGGCCCGGCCGCGCCGCTTTGCCCAGGGCCCTGCGCTGCCTTCGGCGGGCATTTAACGCTCCCTTAGTGCTCGCGGGCGGCTGCGTTTCCCTGCGGCGGTCTCCTGGACACCCGCGGCCGGGCGGSCGGGCTGGGTCCCCTTGCGGGTGCAGCCCTCGCGTGCTCCCCACTCTTGTGTCGCACRCTCGCCTCCCCAGGAGCCTCTTTGACCTTTCATAAACGCGGTCTGTGCCTCCAGGGTCGCTTTAGTGCCCTCCCGGTTGTGTGTTCCCGCGTTATTCCCCCCTCCGGCCCCCCAAGGTGATCTAACCGGTCCTGGAAAGGCTRATTTGCACTTTATTTTGAAAGAATAGGTTGAACAGGCTTGTTGTGTGGCTGCTGATACTGTAGAGGCACGTAGGTTGCCATGCAGCTGCACCCGGGATGCATCTGCCTGGGTCCGTGCTGTGGTAAACACTGTTAGGAGGGAAACAAACTAATTCCCAATAAATACCCGACTGCTTTCATTAATGTAAATTAACAAGGCAACTCAGCATGGTAATCAAGTAAGTGTCCCTCAAGGGCCGTGTTGTTTTTTCTTGGGAGGTGGGGTATCGGAATAGATCTGCCGAGCGACTGAGGTGCTGCCTGGAATGCATCGTTCTGATGCAGCATCAGTGAAACACAGTTTGGCGTTGTGTACAGGTGTGGTGTGCTGCGATCATTATTTCCAGCGCTGATGAAGAAATTAAGAGAAGAAAAGGGACTTTTTCAAGCTAACCGACTCGGTTTGCAGCCCACCAGAACATGCTCTCAGACCCCCACGCTGGTAGATTGTTACCAAAGTGTTACTTGAAATTATTTGTCTTATCCTGTTTTTTTTAGATTATTACTGCTTAGTGTCTTGCCCAAGTATACGTATATATGTATATATATACATGTTTGTGTCTATCTCTAATGCAGCCAGAAGAGGAGCCRAAAGAGGAAGCATCCCCAGCCAAGCCTGTGGTGGGAATTATTTACCCTCCTCCAGAGGTCAGGAATATTGTTGACAAGACTGCCAGCTTCGTAGCCAGGTAACGGACGCTCGTGTGGTCTTATGTTTCTGACGTTTTCCAGTGACTCTCTTCTTCCAGTGCTTCGCTCTCTGTGGGTATAGAAGCCAGAACAGTCACTGTCTTGTGACTGATGTGAAGGAAAAGAGATTGCAGGTGGAAAGGGAATGTGGTTTCAGCGCTCCATTGAATAACAGAGGCAAGAGGAGGTGTCATAGTTGTGTTTTACAATGCATAGGCAAAAAGTGGTGAACTTCCCAGTGCCAAGAGCTCCCTTTTGCTCTCAGTCCTGAGGCTAAGTCTCATACCTGTTTGTGTACAGCATTTGTGGCTGGGATTTGTGTTCTCCAGCTGTAACCATCCAAGTCTGACCCAAACGTACTCTATTTTCATACCACTGAAGTGGAACGGTAGTTATTGTTGCTTTAAGGCAATTACTGAATGATAATCTGCTGCATAACTACTTTCTAAAATATTGGCTTTTTAGTCTTGACTTGATTAGAGGACAAGTAAGGGACTGTAGTATCATTTTGTGTAGTAAGGAGACCTCCTCTTTTGGAAGAAGCTTATGCCTACATAAAATTTAGAGGCAGTTTGAATATGAATAGAAACACAGTGCAGCAGCTGTGAAATCCCTCAAACTGCCCTGAGAAATGAGTAGCCATTTGCTTTGGAGAGGAAACAAAACTCACCCAAACTACAAGTCCAGTTACCTGAATTTACAGCTCCCGTAAATGCAGCGTTTCAGCGTGATCAGTCTCTGCACTGGYACATGGTTACCTGGGCTTGAGGTTTTGGGGTTTTTTTTCCCTTTGAAAACCCTTGAGAAAAAGGTAAGTATATTCTTAAAGACTTTGATATTGCTGGGCTATATTTACAATTAGTCTAGTATGCCACCYGCAAATGTCATGCGGTAAGTTGTCATCCAGTATGTGGTTTTGTTTGCATGCAGGTCCAATAAGATTGTGGAACATCTGTAATTGCTAGGTTTTAACYGTCTTGAGAAAACACTGCCCATGAATTTTACAGAATAAATTGGGACAAATGTATTTAACTTGCATAACTGGCTGCCCTGTTGGATGTGGGTTGCCTGGAGAGCAGTGGCATCCTTTTCCCACAGAGAAATCTGTCTTCTAAGAGGTTGCTTTTCCAAGATGTCCACCCATGAAAGAAGTGGGCACTTAACACTTGAGGTGACATTGGTTCATCTAAACCATTTTTTTTTCTACCTCTCCAGAAATGGTCCAGAATTTGAAGCTCGAATTCGTCAGAATGAGATAAATAACCCCAAGTTTAACTTCTTGAATTCCACTGATCCTTACCATGCCTACTACCGGCACAAAGTCAGTGAGTTCAAAGAGGGAAAAGCCCAGGAACCCTCGGCTGCTATTCCCAAGGTCATGCAGCAGCAGCAGAGTGCTCCGCAACAGCTTCCCCAGAAGGTGAGCTCTTCCTCTCTCTGCTGTTGAGAACTTGGCTGCTGATGGTTCTGTCTCACATCCTGCTATCTAGACAGAGGGTCTGGAAGACATGCAAATGGGGGGCTTATTTCATTTATACATATGCAGCAAAGACTGCACTCATGTGCAGATGTAGATACTCATCTTATGGTTGCTCAAAATGGTGTATAAAAGATCATAGTGTATTAACTGATATCTTTTAATTAAATTTAGGTATGTGGTGACTTATACTTAACCACTAGTGTTCCCTTGAGTTGTAACAGTATAGGACCTCTTGTCATGGACAAATCTTTTATAATCCCTTGAAATCCTTGTTGCATTCATTGTTTCATGGAAATATTTACTGTTGYTGTTGTTTGCTTGGTTGCTTGTGTTTTCCTGACAGAAAAATTGACTACTTCTCTCAGAATGTGCAGTACAAAGTGTTGTTAAATAATTGYCTGTACTTAAGAATTCTGTGCATTTTTATCAAGTACATGTTGGATGGAAAAAGGACACTGAGTGAATCTCTTTTATCTGACTTGTGTGGCCAGAAGTTAGGCTGACCATGAATTGACCCTCCCCRAAGTCTTGATAGTTTCCACTTCTAGAGTTCAGAGTGACATTTGTTTTATAGTGGGCCCAAGTATTTGTTCTTGGGTATATCCTGCATTAGTAGCTTTTCCCATGCTTGCAGTTACCCAGACATCTGGTGTGTTGCATCTTTCGTTAGCCATGGGACAAGTGGGCTCTCCAAGTGTTTGCTTGGTAGCAGCTTTTTGAATGCACTKAGTTGTTTCTCTTCTACTCTGCAGGTGCAGGCCCAGGTAATCCAGGAGACSGTTGTCCCAAAGGAGCCGCCTCCGGAGTTTGAGTTCATTGCAGATCCTCCTTCAATCTCAGCCTTTGACTTGGATGTGGTGAAGCTCACGGCACAGTTTGTGGCTCGYAACGGCCGGCAGTTCCTAACTCAGCTGATGCAGAAGGAGCAAAGGAACTATCAGTTTGACTTCCTTCGCCCACAGCACAGTCTCTTTAACTACTTTACTAAGCTAGTTGAACAGTACACCAAGGTAAGTTGGCTGTAACTGATCCCTTCAGCAGCAATAATGTGCTTGAAAACTCCTGAAGCTCTAGAAAACAGCTYGGTGGTTCAAGGAATCTTTAAATCTGTGTCTGAATGGATGTGTTGAAATTAGTTGGCAACGAGTGCAGGATTTTAACGCAGTGGGTTGTTGTTAGAGTATGTCAGACATGATATCCTGTTGTAATGCAGATAGCAGTGGATTTTTTTTTTTTTTTTGAAGTATGGAGAAGAGATAGCAGAGCCAATAGTGAACATTTTAAGTGCAAGTATAGGTGGTAACCAGTAACTTTAGTATTAGGAGAATTGAAACATAGCCTCAAGGGGCCTTGTATTTTTTTATGAATGTTGAAAGAGTATAAGGTGGTATATGGTACAAGGAAAGCTTTGGTGAAAGAACATGTCATCAAACGTCATGTGAACTGTTTCAGATTTTAATCCCGCCTAAAGGCTTGCTTGTCAAACTCAAGAAGGAGGCTGAAAATCCCAAAGAAGTCCTAGATCAGGTAAAGTATGAATGGTTTCCAAAATTGCTGAAGCATTTGGGTTATTTTGAATTCTTCCTTTTGGTGCTTCACATTGATTAACAGAGAATAAAATGGACATACTGATCATAATCACAAGAGTCACTTGAATATCAGGATGCTTTAGCTTGCTTTTTAAACTAGTAGCTAGTATTGGGAGTAATTTGTATGTGAGAGCACAAACATGTAGATACTTGCTGTACGTAAGGTATATTTCAGTAGCTTCCAAAGTACATGAGAACTTGGAGTGCTTGATAGTGTACTACACCATTTTCAAGAGCCTAAAGTAAAAAGCGAGACTTAAATTGCATTGTATCTGGAAAGAATAGTCTTAATCTGAGAACCTTGTCCTTGCAGCTTCAGAAAGCTGCTTTGCAAAGCTGGAGTATTTTGATCAAGTATTCAAAAAATGAAGGCAACCCTTCATTTTTAAGTTAAATATAACACGCTCTGTCAAGCTTCCTAAGTACAAACTTTTAGATGTCGTAGAGATTTGTGATGTGTTTTCCAGTTTAGGATGTGATCTTTTGTATCTCCGTGCACAGGTGTATTACAGAGTGGAGTGGGCAAAGTTCCAGGAACGGGAGAGAAAGAAAGAGGAGGAGGAGAAAGAAAAGGAGCGTGTTGCTTATGCCCAGATTGACTGGCATGACTTTGTGGTGGTGGAAACAGTTGACTTCCAGCCCAATGAGCAAGGTTCTGAAGCTAAACTTRTATTCTCTTTGAAAAACTGCTGCTTATGACTGAGATTTATGGTTTCCTTCCTGAGAAGGATCCTGAAATGCTGTTTAAAACAGACATCAGTTTTTACAGTTGCATATCTCAAAGATCAAAAGAAGAGCCTTTTAATGATTGTGTGCAGGATGCTCTTTGTTCAGGAGTCAGCGATGTTTTCTTTGCATGAGAGGGATGCATTGGTGTCTGCTGTCCAGATGAAAGTGGCAAAGTGGCACTTGTTACAGTTTCTAACGTTTGCTTTTTCCTGTAGGTGCCTTCGTCTTCAGGTATCATATATATATATATATATATATATATATTTGTCTGTTTAGGCTCAGTCCATTCCTTGCTAGATACTTTTGCTCCCATGGGCTTTTTGATATCACTACTTTTCCGCTGATGCTTCCATCTGCCTGTTTAGTAATTAAATGGAACAGGGAAACTAAGCAGTTTTCTACATTGCAGGGAATTTCCCTCCTCCCACGACTCCAGAAGAGTTGGGAGCTCGCATCCTGATACAGGAACGTTACGAGAAGTTTGGGGAAAGTGAGGAGGTGGAAATGGAGGTGGAATCAGATGAAGAAGATGAAAAGCAAGAGAAAGCAGATGAGGCCCCACCGCAGCCGGATCAGGACACACAAGTGCAGGATATGGATGAGGTAACCAGCCAACACTTTCAGCTTTAAGATAAGTTTTGAGTCCCGTAAGATCTGGCTGTAAGTTAGTCTTGCTAATAAGCCCCTCAGTTTCTTGAGGAAATCACTTTTTTTTGGTGGCGCTTCAGAACAACTTATTTCTGCTGAATTGCTTGAGTATTATATTCTTAAAATAGTCCACAACAGTTTTCAAGTGATAAATATCTGAAATTTTGCCACCTTCATGTTATGAACTTTATTTCTGTGATCAAGCCTTTAGATATTTCTTCTGTGCAGAGTATGAGGCACAGGGATGACTCATTTTAAACTCTTCCCCTTCCCAAAGTGTATTAGTTTTTTTGGCATTTAACCAAGAACAAGAGTGGTTAACCATAAGCCCCAGCTGGCCATGCTGTGGTAATATGAAAGCTGAGGAGCACTTGCTTCATGCTTTGGGGCTACTGACTCTGGAAAAAAAATAGTTAAGTTGCTTAAAAGGTGCCTAAGTTATTCTAGTGCTGCATAGGATTTCTGTGCTGYTCTGGTAAATGTTTTTTGTGGATATTTAGCTACTGGAACTTAATTATGAGATGGCTTTCTCTTGTCCTTTTTTCCCCCTGTAAATAAGGGCTCAGATGATGAAGATGAAAGTCAGAAGATTCCTCCTCCTCCAGAAACCCCAATGCCACCACCTCTTCCTCCCACACCAGATCAGGTGATTGTGCGGAAAGATTATGATCCCAAAGGTAAATCTTACTGGTGAAGAGCAGTTTAATTTCTTACTGAATAATCACAAACACTTTTTTTATCTAGACTGCTTCCTATGGTAGTGTGTTTTTAACRCCATGGCTTTGTTTTTCCAGCCTCAAAGCCATTACCACCTGCCCCAGCTCCAGATGAGTATCTTGTTTCTCCCATCACTGGAGAGAAAATTCCTGCTAGTAAAATGCAAGAGCACATGCGGATTGGTCTTCTGGATCCTCGGTGGCTGGAGCAACGTGATCGATCTATCCGTGAAAAACAGAGTGACGATGAAGTTTATGCCCCAGGTTAGTCTGACTTGCGAAACCCAGTTCCTAGATTAGTTCTGTGAGCTTTGTACCCCACCGTTCCACTGATAAGGACCATCTTAAGGCTGACTCTTCCCTCTGCGTGTATAATGTGCTAGTTATATGGGTAAGTTTGTCGTTAGTACACTGGAGCCTTTCTGTAATGTGGAATTCTCTTTAGCTGTAGGACAGCTGCTGTCCTTTCCTGGAAAAGGCAATTATACACACCCTTTGGTACTAAATGGATTAAAAATCATTAAAAGAGGTTTGATCATGTTTGACTAATTCCAAGTGATAGAACATTTTTTTGTGCATGTGTGTTTCTGCAGGCTTGGATATTGAAAGCAGTTTGAAGCAGCTGGCAGAACGCCGTACGGATATCTTTGGTGTGGAAGAGACTGCTATTGGTAAAAAGATTGGTGAAGAAGAAATTCAAAAACCAGAAGAAAAGGTAGTGTGCAAACTCTTCTTTGATGGATTCTTACAGTATTCTGCATCCTTAGAGGTGGAAACTTTCCACATTTTGTTCTGTATGACTTTTCTCTTGGTTTTATCTGTAACTCGCCTCATAACGGTGACAGGCTGAGATTATTCTGATCTATTTTGTCTTGTTCAGGTGACCTGGGATGGCCACTCGGGCAGCATGGCCCGCACCCAACAGGCTGCTCAGGCCAATATCACTCTTCAAGAGCAAATTGAAGCCATCCATAAGGCCAAGGGACTGGTGCCAGAAGATGACAGCAAAGAGAAGATTGGTCCCAGCAAACCCAATGAAATTCCCCAGCCACCCCCTCCTTCATCAGCATCAAACCCCCCTGCAAGTGCTCAGCCCATCACATCTGTTCCTCGCCCACCCTCGGTAAGCGTTCAGGCTTCCACAAGCAAGGGGCTGTGGCTGTAGTTATTTGGAAAGAAGTCCTAACGAAGCCCAATGGTCATAGGACTGGAGTCAAAGTTGGAGCTAAGGCTGTWCTTGTACCACCAGAGGGAAACTCCCTTAATTTATTGTTAGAAGCTGAAAATAAAATTGTAGGTGGAGTTCTTTAGTTTCTCATTACTAGAGATATCAGAGTAGATGATCAGTTGGGCAGAGGGAAGAATTGGCTTGTGAGAAATCTGGGGAAGGAAGCATGGCTAGCAGACTGTTGGGAGCCTTCTGGACTAAGGGGTCGAAAGGTGTAATGCAGAACAAACGTGCTGGCAGGCAAAAAATGCTCTGGGTGACACACTCTCCCGCATCCTACTGCCTCTAAATCATCTTGACATCGTGAGGTTGCTCAGGGTCTGCTGTGTGCCTCTGAGCATCTCCTGTAAGATGGAGGAGGGAGGTTTCTTTGCCAYTCTACAGGCAGTCTGTGCCATGGGCACACAAAGGTTCATGACAAGTGTGTGCCAGCAGAAACCCTCGCTATATCACTCCTGGAATCCTAACCGAGACCTGAGCAGCACTGACATCGTTCCCCTCTGTATCTGCTAACAAAAATGTCTTCTTTCTCCAGATGCCTCCCCCGGTTCGTGCCGCGGTTGTTTCTGCAGTTCCAGTCATGCCTCGTCCCCCTATGACTTCCGTGGTCCGTTTGCCGCCGGGATCTGTCATAGCCGCCCCCATGCCCCCGATAATCCATACGCCGCGGATCAACGTTGTCCCAATGCCGCCATCTGCTCCTCCCATCATGAGCCCCCGCCCTCCTCCCATGATTGTCCCAACAGGTTGGTAACCTCGGTCCTTTAATTGCCAGCTAATTCCTGTCTAATAGGGGTTTGAGATTTGCTTAGTTCCTCTTGCGCTCTTCATCTCCCTCTGATGAAGGCAGGTACTGTGGACAGTAACTCCTTGTGTTAGCAAATTGTTGGTGGTTGACACAGCATTTCTGGCAGTGCTCCTGCTTCTAGACTGAAAACTCCCCTGGAAGTGAGAAATACAGCGTGAGATTCTGCCTTGCTCGTGGATTATTTTCCCCTGTCCCCATTCAGCTTCCCTGRGAACCGGAGCACCGTTGTCCTCGGTACCTTCCTAGGTGTGGCAGCTTGTTACAGAAGCTCCTGTTGCAGAAGGAGAAGCGATTGTCTAGCTTTGTTCCCCATAGTGGATGAATAGCATTAGATGTTTTAAAGTTGGAAAGCACAATGTGAAAAGAGTGTTTGAATTCCACTGAGGTGATGCTGCTGTGTGTCCAACAGCTTTTTCTTTTTTTGTGAGAGCTGTAGGAAGCTTCTGTGCTCCTTGTGCCTGGGCTGCACCTGTAGCAAAGACTGTCTAAGAGCCCAAGCCAGCCTGCTGCCATCAGTGGCACTAACTTCCTCACTGYATTGTAGCATTTCTTCTCAGCTGCTACCCATCCACTGAAGTGTGTGCATAAGGAAGTATCTGCTGCACACTCAGCGTGTGTGCGTGTTCAAGCTTTGTTCCCTCTTCTGTCCCGTTTCAGCATTTGTTCCGGCTCCTCCTGTGGCACCAGTTCCTTCCCCCGCTCCAATGCCTCCCGTTCACCCGCCGCCGCCTATGGATGATGARCCAGTTTCAAAGAAGCTGAAGAGTGAAGACAGCCTGATGCCAGAAGAGGAGTTTCTGCGCAGGAACAAGGTATGCTCAAACACTGCTGCAGTCAGACAGCTACTGTGRAGAGCTGGAGTTCTGACCCTGCGTAAGCTTCCTGTACCTAAAAGGGATGTGAAATCAAGGGTCTGATATGCAGAGGAGCTGGCATACAAAGAGCAAGTGACTTCCCTGGAGAGGACTCCTTCCTACTGTCAGTCCTGAGAACACTGAGTTACTTTATATCTTACTGGAAAGAGCAATGCTGCATGCAGGCGCTTAGTGACGTGGTGCTTTTCTGTACAGTAATTAAGGATAGTAAGAAGAGGGTTCGTTTCAATGTAAAGAAGAGCTCAAGCTGCTAATCAGCTTTTCATCAGAAGACTGCCAGGCTGCAGATGCAGGGAGATTTAATACCTCAATGTCAACACGTTAGCATGATGACGTGCTGTATTCCTTAGTAATGTGAACTAAATGTTAGACTGAATTCCTTCCTGAATATTGTCTTGGTCCTGGATTGAATTTTAATCCCTTTAAGAAGGGAATAATGTTTTTTCCAGTCACTTGCAGAGTGAAGCTATCCCCTGCGTAATGCTCTGTTACGTTTGTGCTGTTCAGGTAATGCTGGATGCGAGGACTTTGCTGTTAGTAGCATATGGACTCTTGGCGAATGGCAAGGACTAATGAGGGAAATCCAGCTAAATGTGTTATTTTGGTAGCCATTCAGTGACTTTCTTAGCACCGAAGGCAAAGATGTTTCTTTGTGAGACATGACAGTATCAGAAAGGTCTATAGCTAACRCAGCAGCAGAGAAGTTACCAGGGTGCTAACTTGTCTTGCTTCTTACCTTTGTTTTCTTCTAGGGTCCAGTCACAGTCAAAGTCCAGGTTCCCAACATGCAGGACAAGACTGAATGGAAGCTGAACGGCCAAGTACTGGTGTTCACCCTCCCGCTTTCAGACCAGGTATGTTGTTTATTAACCCAGCCTTTACCCCCCGTTCCTCCGTTACAGAAYGTCTTTGCTCTGGGAGCAGTGGTTGAACTGCGTGACCGGAGCCGTAAAACTCTGGGTGCTCCCCGTGCTGTGGCCTCTTGAGGAGGGGGGTTGTGCAGCGGGGGGGGCTGTTTGTACTGAGCAGACTCTTTGGTTCTTCCTAGGTATCCGTTATAAAGGTTAAGATACACGAGGCCACTGGAATGCCGGCTGGGAAACAAAAGCTGCAGTATGAGGTGGGTGTAAGCCCTTTGAATGCTGCTTTATTTCAGTGCTTAGTCATAGAAATACTGACTTTTCCCTTTATAGAAAGTGCAGAAAATCGCAAATGCATCCACTTTAGTAGCAKGGAAAGCAGAGGCAGTGGTTTTCCTGCTGGTACAGCACGTCTGGCTGTGGTATTGCACAGTACTTTACCAAGGAGGTCCCTTAATAGATTGCATCAAGTTAATAGGTGGATGTTYGTGTTGTTGCTGTTGCACACGAGGCCTTTGAGGCCTGGTGGCTTTCTCTGAAGTCAACCTACTGCAAAGGAAGGCTGTTACATCTTCAGTGTAAGTGTGAACAGGGTAACAGTGTCCAGTTGCTCGCCAAGGCAAGCGCTTCACGACAACTCTATTGTAAAAAGCTTTTTGCTTGCTTGTTTATTTTCACGTTAAATAAAGCGAGCCTTTGTGGCGTGTGCTCCGCAAAGTGTGGAAAGTGGCTGAAGCCCTGGTGACTGTGAAGGGTTTTCCCAAAACACGGAAGGAAAGAGGTTCCGCTGCCTCTTCCTCCTGTGATTGGAGCTGCTAGAGAGGCCCAGTTCCTTGTRAGGAACTTACTTCTAGTCATGTGTCTGCACATACCCAACCTGCCACCTAAGCAGTGCACTTTGTACTCTTGCCTCCCCAGCCTGGGGACTCTTAGCAAGAAATGCAGCTTAGCTGTGTTTTTAAGAGGGGGAGGGGGAAGGTGAATAAATAAATAAAAAACTAAGTAGCTTTATTTGTAGTGGTGACCACCAACCTTGTGTATGTGTAGGGATTACTGGCTGTTTGTGCTCTTGTAATTCTCCCTCCGCTGGTACCAGTCTTCTGCAATCTCTGCAGGGTTTTGYTTCTGGAGACTGCACAATCCTGCGGGGCCGGGGGGGCTGTGGAGGCAGAGGGCAAGAAGTTTCTGTTGTGACTCTTTTTTTCCCCCTCTTCTTCCTCAGGGCATCTTCATCAAAGATTCAAACTCTCTGGCGTATTACAACATGACGAGCGGCTCGCTCATTCACCTGGCACTCAAAGAAAGAGGAGGCAGGAAGAAATAGGAGCTGYAGAGCCCGGAGACGTGACCTGGCTGCCTTGCCGCTTGTGTAACCCCAACCATTCGAGTCCCGCAGCCCTTGGGGGCAGCTGTGACAAGCTGTAGCAATGTTAATTGATTGCATGCAGACTCTAGCTTGGAAAGAGAGACTGAAGCCAGTGTTTGCACGGCTAATGGGAGAAGGGGAGTTAATAAGGCCTGAAAGCTGTGTAAAAGTAGTGGCCTAATACGTGACTGCAGCAGTCTCTTAGTGATCAATGCTTTGCCAAAGTGCTGGTTTCCATTACTATCTCTCTGTTGAATTCCCTAGCAAAGTGGCWTTGAGGCCATGCCCAGCTTAGATTAGATCCATCTTTGTAGAGGGGCTTGCACCGATCAAGGATATAATCTAACTGCACTGTTTACAGCTTCATTTAACCTTTTCTAATTAAAAACTTCCTTCACAGTACACTTAGTTTGTCCCTTATTCTTTCTCCGTCTCAGCCCTGTCCGCAAGAGTCCCTTGCGCTGACCCTGACTTGGAGTYTTATCTTCCCTTGGTATGAGTGTAAACTACCATCCGTTGTGATAAAGATGATCTGGGCCTGTGCATGCTAAACAGCTTAATGATTATCCTGAACAGCCTGTGATTTGTTTAAATAAACACGTATCTCTGTATGGGATTCTGTCTGCAGTGACTCTAGTCCCTTTTTTTAGTTTGAGATGTGCCTGACTTCTTGAAAGCATTCAGGTTTTAAATGCCTTTTCTTTCATTTTTCTACAAACAAAAAAAAAAAACAAAAAAAAAAAAAAAAAAAAAAAAAAAAAAAAAAACCAAAAAAACCCTGTTCTTTTATAGGAAAAGCTGCAAGAAAAGGTCTTAGTTTAACAAGAAGTTTGGCTTAGAAATTTAAAAACTACACAAAGCTATACTGTTGTAGTACAGATATATGGACATAAACATCTATACAGGAGGCTACAAACTCTTCTGAATTTATATCTAGTGAAAAATTGCCTGTAAAAAGCACAAACCATGTATTACATTTTATCATCTCTTGGTCCTAGAGAGCATTAGTTKCTGAAAATGGATTATTTTTGTACCCTCAGTCATAGCTGTGTCAGTTTTATACAAATGTAATGGCACATGGTGATACAAAGCAAAAGATTAACATCCACTTCTAAGTGGTGCAGGAAGATGCGGTTGTCTCTTGTTACTCAGCAGCGCTGTGACTGGTGCTTCTGCTCTTCCTTAGGGATAATCCAGAGTGGAAGATTGAGAGGGGTTGTTGTGGGGTGTGTTTGGTTTTTTGGGGGTTTTTTGGGGGGCGGGGGGAAGAGGAGTGGGTTTTTTTGGGTTTTTTTTTTTTTTTTTGTGTTTTTTTACAGACCTTGGAGGAGTAACATCCTGTTTCCCTTATTTGCTGCTTAGGAAAGAGAGATTTGAGCGTGAAGGAAGAGAAAACATCCTGCAGCCTGTGCCCTTGGCTCGGAGGGCCGGGGGCGGAGAGGAAGCGGCGGGGCTGGGAAAGGTGCCTGGCGCAGGCCCAGCCCAGGTGCCTGGCGCTCCTCCCAGCCAGCTGCCCTGCTGCACAGATGCTGGTGTCGGGATGCCCACGTCTCTGACAAGAGCACAGCTCTTAGTCACCCGAGCGGAGCGCGTCTCCCTCGCTCGCTGTAGGTGCTGTAGGATATTGCATTTACGGCAGGCGTGGGCACTGTGGATAGAGGTGCTCCTGCCCTGCGGGGACATGTGCTAATTACTCCCGCTGGCTTTTAAACAATGGGGCAAGAGTCAGGTGCAATCTTCTTGGAAGCAACAACTCCCAGGGGCCTAGCTTAGAGTCAGGGCTGTGGTGGCAGCAGCTTGCTAGAACAGCATGTGAGGACCTAGCTTACAAATAATGTTTCTGCAGCTGAGTAGCACTGCAGGAAGAAAGCTCTGACCAGGAGCAGTGTTGCTGCATCCTCTGCTAGACACAGATGTGGTGGGACTGCYTTTAAGATGATGCAGCTGTTGCGTAGCGTGAGCTGCCCCCGTGCTCGGTGCAGGAGCATCCCTGTGCTCCCATCTCGGGCACGCAGTTCCTCGCTGTCCCCAGGTGAACGTGGGGCCGGTGCTTAGGTGACATTCTTGGTCCTTAGCAAAGCCCAGGCCCCCCTGGCAGCCCCTGCCCGCATCCTGCACGGTGCTGAGCGCCAGCCCGGCGCTCCCACGGGAGCCTTCCTGCCCCAGGCTCCTGCGTGAAAGCACTGGAAAGAACTTGCATGGAGCCCTGCCAAGGGCCAGCCACTTTCTATCTAAATATTACAGTTGAATGTTACAGACTGCATGTATCCAGTGCAAAACAGCTCTTATCAAGGCCTCCCACTTCCCTGGGGAGGATCTCCAAAGCTTCACCTGCCTGAAAAAAATGAGTATATGTTGGTTTAGTTGCTGGTTTTACTGTCCTGTAGYGATCTCCTGTGAGGGGTCTTGACTATAGTAAAGCCCCTCTGTGTTGTTCTTAGGACCAGGTGGTGTTTTGTGTTGCTGCTGCAGTGCGTTTAGCCTCCAGCATGGTCATGACTATGTGGGGGCTGAGGAGGGGCTGGACACAGGGCTGGAGCTCTCGGGCCCGTCTCTTGCTGCGGAAGAGACGCTGGAAGGTTTCAGCCAGTGCAGCTCAAAATGCATTCAAGACCCAGCACGGTTCTGTGCGTGAGGGCTGTTTTGTGCTGGGCCCCGTGTGATCCTTGTGTGCTTTATCTTTAGCAGAGCTTGGGGAGTTTCRCCCCTGCGAGGTGAAGACGCCAAAGCTGCTGTTGGATGGAACCTTCCTGCTGTTGGTTTGGATGGAGAGAGGTGGTAGCTGTAGAGGTTTCTCTAGGGAAATGGCACAGGCCAAGCGAAGAAGCCACAACTCTAGTGGGCTTGTAAGAGAAATCATAGGTGTATTGTCTTTTAAGAATGCTTTTTTTGGGTGTATCTGTTGCCTTTTAACTGCAGAACGCAGACCTGCAAGCAGAGTGACTGTCGTCGCTGGAGGGCTGAAACGCTCCGTGTTTGCATCGCTGGCGGGTGAAGCCTCGCTGTGGTAAACGGGGTTGGATCTGGTGCCCTAGGGGAGCACCGGCAGAGGCCAAGGACGGCACAGCGTGGAGACAACGCCAGCGCCTCGTTAAACCCCCGCGCACGGGCTGCGCGGCTGCTCGCCCTGCAAGGCCCCGGGCAGGGGCTGCAGGGATGTGAAGGGGCTCCCTGGGGACTCCTGCGGGTGCAGGGATGTGAAGGGGCTCCCTGGGGACTCCTGCGGGTGCAGGGATGTGAAGGG
>NW_020455478.1:718128-729600 GCF_003342845.1 Nothoprocta perdicaria
GTTGCCTCGCGGCCCGCTGCCGTGCCGGCGCCGCGCTCCCGCCTGGCCCTGGCCGCTGGCTCGAGGGGGAGGCCGCCCGGGAGCATCCCGAAGCGGCCGGGAAAGCGCCGGGGCCCGCGGCGAGGAGGGGAGGGCGCCGGGGCCCGGCCGGGGGGAGCCTCCCGTGGGGCTCCCCGTGGCCGGGAGCGAGGCGGGCTCCGAGCGTGGGGAGTCCCGGCAGGAGGGCGCGTGCTGCAGCCCGGCCTCGGCCTCGCCGCGGCGGCGCCCTGGAATGCGGCGCGGAGCCGCGGAGCTGGTTTGGCCGCGTGCTTCTCCTCTCGGCGACATGGGCGTTCTCGCAGCGACGCCCGGGGAAGCCTCGGACGCGGCTCCATCCCCTCCGGCGCAGCCCTGCGTGGCAGCGGCTCCGCTGCGCGCCATGCTCCCGCGGGCCCTCGTGCCCGATGGGGCCCGGCTGCCGCCCAGCAGCACCGCGCGTGTTCCCAGCGCGCCTCCCGAGTGTCTCGGCTCTCCCTGCCCCAGGGTCSCTTGGGCCCCTCGCTTGCGCCCTGCGCGAGGAGCGGAGCGCACAGCCGTGCCCGCTGGGCGCCCGCGATGCTGATTCTGCCCCCGTCCCAGCGCTGGCGCCGCTGCCGTGCTGATGCCCGGTCCCCAGGACACTTCTGGTGGTGGCGGTCCCGTTGTCCGGGCGGCCGCCGTGCAGACGGGAGCGTGTCCCTGCTGTCGACCCGGTGCCCTTGGGCTGTCGCTCGCGCGTGGGCTGCTCCGCCTGGGACGCGGTTCCTCCCAGCTGCCTCTCTCCTGCCGTCGCCCCGTGGCCCTTTCTGCTGTTGTGCCCGAGCGGCTTCGACGCTCTGTTCCGCGCGCTGCTGCCCCGCGGCTGCGCGTGCAGGGATCCAGCAGCAGGGGCCGGCTGCCCTCCCCGCCTCGTGGGCCCTGCTGGGCTGGGGGCACCCGCAGCGTCGCTGCCCGCGCGGCTCGGCAGGCAGAGCCCCTGCCGGAGCTCCCGGCGGAGCTGCCGCACACACAGGGCTCCGTGGGGCCCGAGACGTTGCCCTGGGGCTGGGCCCTCTCCTCGGAGGAGCCTTTGGGAAGAGGCAAGGATAAGCAGGACACGCCAGGGCCCCGCGTGGCCCTCTCGTAGCTCCGTGCGGCAGGGCTGCCCTTGCCCTGCAAGCAGGGAGCGCTGGGGCCCGGCGTGCACCTGTTCTCCCACCGGCATCCGGGGTCTTCCTCCGCAAGCTCCAGCCGCTTCCATGCAGGATTGGATGGGGAAACTGCTGGAGCAGGGTTGGATGGGGAGTCCCTCCGCACCGGGCGTGCAGGCACTACCATTGAGCTCGAGGTTCCTCCCTGCAGCGGTGCCGCGGGGGCCGAGCTGGGAGGCCGATCCCTGCGGGGTGGCGCAGGGAGCGGGGCCGGCCGCGCTGCTGTCCCTGCGCCCAGCGCCTGGCACGGGACGCAGGGCAGGAGGGGATCCCTGAGCCCACGCGCTCCGCCGGGCCGCGGGCCGGCCGGCTGGCGGCAGGGCCTGGAGCAGAGCGCGCTCCCTGCTCTGCGCCCGCTGCCAAGCTGGCATCAGCTGCAAACAGCTTCCCGGGCTGGCGCCRCTCCAGCGGGACCGCATCCAGATCCTGTATCCAGCGTCCAGAGCTCTTAGGCTTCCCACGCCTCCGAGAGCCGCCGATCCGCCGGCGCGGAGCCGGCGCTGCCCCCGGGTGCCGGGTGGCGCTTGCGGGGGAGCCGCCTTCGCGGGCGGCTATGCCGAGCAAAGCGGGTCCCTTGGGAGCACTTGGCCTGCCCTGGCCCTGCTGGCGGGCAGGACTGGCGCTGGGCACCGTGCAGCCGGACGCGTYCCCTTGGGAGCGGCGGCTCCGCGTGCCGTGCTCCAGCTCGCAGCAGGACCCACGCGGCACCGCGCTGGGCACCGCTCCGCACACGGCAGAGGGCAGGTCTCTCCCACTCCTCCACTGAGACTGTGTAGGGACGAGGTGTCMCCTGGAGCCACCGCCTCTTTGGCAGGGGCCTGAATGGCCTCAGAAACCCTTGGGAATCGTTGAGCTCCTGCCTGTGCGTGCTGTGGAAGAGCTTCCGATCCCCTGGCATGCGGACAGCAGGGGCCCAGCCGAGCTGCCCCCGCTGCTCGCAGGCCCCGGGGCTCGTGGCACCCAGGGGGCGGGCGGTGACGCGGGGGCGGCCCGGGCTGCGCCCCGCGGAGCACGAAAGGCCRCGGCCGCGCGCGGGGCAGCCCGGGAAGCGGCGCCCGAGGCCCCGCCGCGCTGACGTGGTGCTCGCGCCGCAGCAGAAGTGAGAGTCGGGCTGTGGCCCCGCGGCCGAGCCGCGTTTCGGTCCCTGACGCCTCCCCGCCTCCTGCCTGCCTCGGAAGGGTTAAATTTTATTCCTGATCTAGGCTAAGCTATTGCTGGAAAGCACTTCCCTCCTTCCTGGGGGACCCTCGGCTGGGCTCGGAGCCGGGCTTGGAGGAGTGCCAGGCTTTTGGGGCGCGAGTGGAAGCAGAAGCGAGCGGATAACAGGCTGCAGCACCCGGAGCTCGCCGGCACGGCGCTCCTCGCAGAAGCCGCTTTCCAGCGGCGCCCCTGGAGCCTCCCGCGGAGCCGGGGCTCCCCGCGTGATGAGCAGAGTGCGGGAGCCCGAGTGCCAGTGCTCTCGAACGCGTGCCGTCCCCGCGCAGCGCTCCCAGCCGACCYCCTTTCCCCGGCGCGTGGCCCTGGGGCGGCCGTGGCGATGGGGCCCAGGCCGTGGCGGGCAGGTTTCCCTGGCTCTGCCTGACGGGTTTGCCAGTTCCACCCCCCCCTTGCAGCTCTGACATCTCTTTGCTGTTTGGATGCTGCCGTGGCTGTGGAGAGGAGCTGTGTGGCAGCGAGGGGCAGCAGCACCCTCTGCTCTCCTTGGTGCGGTGGGCAGCACCCTGGGGTGCTGCTGGGAGCAGCAGGGCCCCTGTGATGTAGAGAGGGAACCAAGGGCAGCGTTTGCTCCTTTACTGATGGCCATCTCTTCCTCTCCCCCCGCAGGCTGGAGGAGGTGCCCCTGGAGGTGCTCAGGCAGCGTGAGTCCAAATGGCTGGATATGCTCAACAACTGGGACAAGTGGATGGCCAAAAAGCACAAGAAGGTGGGTGCCTGTGGCCACCCTGTCCTCTGGGACAGGGCTGCAGCTGTCTCCTGGGTCACCGGTGTGTGTAAACAGGAGGCAGAGGCAGATTTGGGGGTACAACAATGTTCCCTTGAAGCTTTGGGGCACTTACGTTGGCTAGTGTACGTGCCACCAAGTCCCCAAGGCAAACTTATTTCCCTCAGATGATAGCGGCTCGGAGAGGCCAGTCCTCCCAGTGACGCTTCTTTCTGTGGGAGGTTGAGATGAAGTTTGCRTGTCCTCAGCCAGACTGCTCCTGCCCACATCCGTCCAAAGGAATCATCCCACGGCCGGCGTCTGCTCCCTGCCGGCCTGGAGACTTCCTAGGGCTCCTTTGGCTGCCGCTCTGGCTTGCAGGCAGCCATGGGATTCATTAGGTCATGGAAACATCTTGTAGACAAAAAAAATMTCAGACTAGGAAATATTTGAGCCTGGTGTGTGCGCGGCTGGTCTGCARGGCAGGTCCCGTGGGAGACTGGGTTTCCCCACCTCTTGGGTAGCGCTTGGTCCACGCAGGACAGCGCTGGTGTGTTGGGCGCTCCCTGCCCCTCCTGAGCGCGTGAAGCGGGTGGACGGGGTGCAGCAGCTCGTGGGCTGTTGAGGCCGCAGGCTCGTGGCGGCGGCGCTGCCTCTCCGCGCGTGCCGCGCTCCCCGCCGGAGCCGCCCGCCACGCGGTGTCCCTCCTGGAGCGCCTCGCAGAAATCCGTTTCTTAGTGCTCGTGCTGCATTTCAGGGAGCTTTTCAGAACGTGGCAGGTGGGCGCTTTGTTCTGCACGCAGCTTCCTCTGCTCTCCATGTGGTCTCCTGCAAGGAAGGAGTTTCTCCCGAGGGAGGTCTCCAGGTTGTGATGAGTTACTCCAGCCACCCTCCCCCTGGCAGAGGAGCTTCCCTGTTTTTCTGCTGACATCCTGGGTGTCCCTGTGGTGGTGTTGGGATGTGTGGTCTGTCTTGCGGTGCAGTCGGTGCTTGGAATCCAGGACGGCTGAGCTGGAGCCTCAGGTTTCTTTCCAGAGAGCTCTTTGACCACTATGGCCCCTCGGATGCTTTTCCATCTCCACCCTTGGTGTTGGCTCATAGCCTGGCGGGTTGGGGCTGAGCTTTGGGCCAGCTCCTTTGAGGCCTGCACAGCTCACACCTGTGTAGCTCTAGGCGCCTGAAATGCTCCATCCCAGGTCAGGATCCCAATGGCCTTGTGTTCCTCACGGAGCTGAGAGCCGCCAGCACTGCAGGACAGCCCTTGGCCTTTCCAGCCAGGCTCAGGAGGACAGATGTGAGCAGGAGGGTCCTTCCTCTCCCAGCACTCCCACGGGGCTGGCACTGTGCCAGGGCTCTTCACCTTGGGCATCTGTGTGCCCCTAGAAGRGCACAGGGATGATCCTGAGGACCAGCTACTCTGGGGATACACTGGGGCAAGGGCAGGACCCCGTGCGATGTCCGTGTGGCCAAGCACGGGCCGGGGGGTAGCGCCCTGGCCAGCCCCAGCGCTGCCTTGGCAGCCTGGCTCGTCCTCCCGCGTGGCCCCGGCCGAGCGGAGCCGGCCGGCCCCGGGGCTGCCGAGCGGAGCCGCTCCGCTCCGGCAGCGGCGTTTCCTTCCTGCCCGCCCGGCTCCCGGAGGAGGAGCTGCCTGCAGCCGCCCGGGCACTGCGCGCTGCGCTTCCTGTTGGCACAGAGGCCTCGCGGCGCCGGGGCCGGCCCTGGCGAGCAGGCGGGTGGGCTGGCGCGTGGCGGTGCTGCCGCGCTGCCGGGAGCACAAGTGCTACCCGGTTGCACTGGCACACGGGGGAAATGGGCTCGGGCCAGGCGGGAGAGGCCCGTGGCCACGAGTGCCAAGCAGAGCTGAGGCTCTGGCTCCCTGCCGAGCTGTCGTCAAGGCTCCGCGGGGCTTCCCGCTGCCCTCCGGGAAGGTGGCCGTGTCCTGGAGCAGGCCTGGCTCCCGCTGAGCCCTGCAGGCTGCCGGGGCAGCAGCTCGGGAGCAGTCAGCGGTGGCTCTCGAAGCACTGGCACATCTTGGGTGCTTGGTGCCTGCCCCCGAGCAGGGCCACGAGGTATGGAGGCTGGGACACGAGCTGGGTTTCTGCAGAGCTTCGTGCCGAGCGGCTGTGCTGCAAGCCCGGGTCTCCTTGGTGCCCGCCTTGCTGCGAGCCCTGCCTGAGGACCTGGGAGCTGGCACTGCCRCCTCCACAGGAGCAGCGGGGCCGAAAGGGGCTGTCCTGGGGCCTCGGGGTTCCRACCCTGYGCTCCCAGCTCTCCAGGGCCACCTYGACCGGCTGCAGCRTGCGGCTGTGTCCCGGCTGCAGCCTGGCAGTGCTTTCAATGTCCTGCTCATCCACTTGGTCTCCTTGAGTCCCCATTGTCCTGTGTGGAGGACCCAGCGTGGGGCGTCCCTGCCCCATGCTGCGGTCACGGGGAGGGACGTGGTGGCTCTGACGTGCTGGGGCTGTGGCAGTGGCAGGGTTAAGTGAGCCTCGTGCCCTGCCTGGTGCTGGTGTGCGCTGCCCGCGCTGGACTTTGGTCCTGGCCGGTGCCCTGTGCCAAGGGAACCCGGAGCTGAGGGCAGGCGTGGAGCTGGCCCAAGGGGCCTCGTGAGCCAGCACCACTTGGAGCTGGGGCCGCGGGGCCAGGCCTGCTCCCTCATGCAGGGCACACGTGGCAGCCGTGGTGCTGAGCAGCTCAGCAGGACAGGTCTGCCCGGGCTGTGCAGCCCTCCGACGTCTGCGCCTGGCAGGGGATGCTGGAGGGCTGAGCAGAGCTCTCCTGAGAGCAGCGCCGGGGCAGGGCACCGGGAAGCTCGCCCTGCATCCGTGGTGCTTCCCATGGGCTGTGGAAGCCACGCGCTCCCCACCTTGGCTATGGATTTGTGTTCAGGCTCTGCGTGGCATCGTGTACTCGGGCAAGGTTGGGCTGTCCTGAAGCCATTTGCAGGGTGCCAGCCCTTGGCATGGCTCCTAGCTCCGCATCCCCAGCTCCCTGTTGCTGCTCCAGCTGGTGTCCAGGCTCGTGTGCTGGGGAGGAGGACGGGAGCAGATCCCAGCCTGCCTGGCCACACGTGTTTACCTGAGAGCCCTAAGGTCCAAAGCGCTGGACCACCTGCCATCAGCATAGGTTTGTGGGACCTGCAGCCGGGCGTCCGTCCTGCTGCCGTGTGACAACACGGCCCCGTGTGGGATGTGGGGAGGCTGCAGCTGGCCAGCCTGTCCCTGTGGTGCGATCCGGGCCCGGCTCCCCTCTTGCTCTGGGGACCTCTCTGCCCTGCAGTGCTCGGGTGCTGACGGCTGCGTCGTGCTCTCCCACAGATCCGCCTGCGGTGCCAGAAGGGGATCCCGCCCTCGCTGAGGGGCCGAGCCTGGCAGTACCTCTCCGGGAGCAAGGTCAAACTGGAGCAGAATGTCGGCAAATTTGATGTAAGYCCGGGCAAGGTGCTCCCCACCCCTGAACCTCCTCGGAGCAGATGCTGCGTGTGCTGCGGCGCTTGGCTCCCGTTCCTTCCAGGCCTGGGCTGTCGCTGGGGTCCTGGATGCTGCTGCGTCCTGCTGTGTGGGCATGAGGGCTCCTGCTTGCCCCAGTGAGACCCTCAAATGCACCTTGCACCCAAGCGGGTGGCAGTGGTACATTCATATCTGTGCTGCCTCCTCTCCCTGGTTTTGGGGCTCCCCCTCATGGCCACTGTCCTGGCTGCCGTCTCACTGTGGGCCCCGCATCCTCGCGGTGTCACCTCGCACAGCTCACCTGAGCCCTCTGTCCCGCAGGAGCTGGATCTCCTCCCAGGAGACCCCAAGTGGTTGGATGTGATTGAGCGGGATCTCCATCGGCAGTTCCCGTTTCACGAGATGTTTGTGTCCCGTGGAGGCCATGGGTAAGTGGAGCTGCTTCGCGTCCGGTGCTTGGCAGCTGATGCACCGACCCCTTGCAACACATGGTGTCTCTCCCAGCTAGCAGAGCTCAGTCCCTTGAGTGGTGTCACCCTATCTCGCATCCCTAGTGTCYTCGGAGGCTCCAGGTGAGGGCTTAGCCCAAGTTGGCTCTCCAGGGGTTTGGTCCCTGGGTCACGGCCATTGGCACCAGCTCCAACCCCAGCAGGGTGGGCATTGCTGCAGCAGGAAGTCAGAAGGTGGAGAATGGAGGTAGCTGATGGTGATTTCTGCATCACTCGAGTAATGCAGAGCGCAGCAGGTCCCTGCGTGTCTGTATCCCTGTGCTCGCAGCCAGGGCTGCTCGGGAGCTGCTCACCCTGTGCCGCCGTCCCTGGTGGGAGCACTGGTACAGGGAGACGACTGGCTCCCTGCCTCGTCTGCACTGACTCTGCTAGGGTGTTCCTGCAGCCCCTGGGGCCTGGGCTGAGAACAAAGCAAGGCTTTCCAGCCCGGTTCCATCTTTGGACTCTTGCCAGAGACCCACCAAGGCCGCCTGTCCCCAGAGCTCGTTGGGCTCTGTCCCTGCTGGCTCTGCACCTCTCCTAGCCCCTGTGTCTCCGCAGGCAGCAGGACCTGTTCCGGGTGCTGAAGGCCTACACGCTGTACCGCCCTGAGGAGGGCTACTGCCAGGCCCAGGCCCCCATCGCTGCCGTGCTGCTCATGCACATGCCAGCCGAGGTACGAGGCCGCTCAGGAGGACGGGCAGCCCTGGGGAAACGCTCTGCCTGGAGAAGACCTGGGCATGGGAGGAGGCAGGGTGCTCGGGGGGAAGCAGAGGCACCTGCTGCTGSGCAGGGTGCTCACAGCACTGCCTGAGCTGACTGCCAGGCTCCAACTCCCCAACTGCCTCCCTGTGTGATTGGAGGCTGCCCGAGCATCTCGCTCAGGGAAACTCAGCACCTCTGCTGCCAAGGCCGGGGCAGAGGTGGGAACCCTGCCCTGCACTCTCCGCTCCTAGGATGCGATGCCCAGCCTGGCTCTTGAGAGCCGATTACCCCGAAGCTCGGCCAGTGTGGGGCTCTGCCCTTCGGCCCAGGTGGCTGTGCCACCTCCTGCCCCAACTGAGCCTCCTTCCCCTCCCCTGTCCCTTGGAGCTTTGGGGCGTTGGGCACTCACACGCTGTGTCTCGCCTTGCAGCAAGCGTTCTGGTGCCTGGTGCAGATCTGTGAGAAGTACCTCCCTGGCTACTACAGTGAGAAGCTGGTGAGTGAAGGGCTGGCACCGCCTCTGGGGATGGCAGGGGTTTGACCCGTCTGTGAGCCGTGAGCTGCCCTGGGTCCTTATGCCCGTGGGAAAAAAGGGGCAGAGGGGAGTGCTCCCAGGGCTCCCCTTGGCACCCAGCCGGGAGGGATTTGGGGCTCAGCTTCTGGCATTTGTGGGGCACAGCTCYAGTCCCTTAACCTGACCTGGGGATTATTCTGTTCTTCTTGCTCTGGGGTGTTGGGGTTGAGCACTGGGAACCTGAACCCCAGCTCTTAGCCTAGCCCTTTACCCCACGTATAACCACTCACTGTAGAGCTCAATCGCCATGGAGCTCAGTGCTGATGTTCTCTCTATAGGAGGCCATCCAGCTGGATGGGCAGATCCTCTTCTCGCTGCTGCACAAGGTCTCGCCCGTGGCCTACAAACACCTGAGCAAGCAGAAGATCGACCCCATCCTGTACATGACGGAGTGGTTCATGTGCGCCTTCTCCCGCACGCTGCCCTGGAGCTCTGTGCTGCGCGTCTGGGACATGTTCTTCTGCGAAGGTGGGAGCTCCTCCTCGTCACGCGCCTCTTCCTGATGGGGTTTTGCCTACAGCAAGGCAGGGGGCAGAGAGGCCTTCTCCCTTTGGGGTCCCTGTGGCAGTTGACAAGCCCCCACTTGTGCTTGCAGCAGATGCACTGCAATGGGCTGCTTGCTTGCATCTGGCAAGTGGGAGCAGGTGAAGAGCAGGTTTGAGGAAACTGGGCTGCTGGCAGAGAGACCAGACTGTTCGTGTGSGGTCTGGTTGGGGAGCTGAGGGCACATTCGTGGCTGCGTTAATACACGTAGGGGTTGTAATCTGCTCCGGACCCCTAGTGCCATCGTCTGTCCTGGCTGCGCTCAGAACAAGGACTGCGCCTCCCCTTTGCTGGTGCTGGCAGTGCCGTTCAGCTCTGCTTCCCCTTGCAGTGCTCCCTCCCAGGCTGGGTCTGCAGCAGATGTAATGCAGGGCTCTCCCGTGCCCAGTGTGTTCAGCAGGTCACTGCGGTGCTGGGGCTCTGGCCCCCCAGCCTAGGCTTGGGGAGCAGCTCGTACAGGCCACAGGTATGTGCCGTTGTCCGTAGCCAGGCATCCCCAAGCGAGCCTGAGCTCACAGCTGCTCTTGGGTGCTTCCTGGTGCCCAGCGAGAGCAGCCGCTTCTCCASGCACCGTGTTGCAGGCAGAGCCACTGGTGTGCAGACAGACAGTGGGATCTCAGCCAAATATTTGATGGGATTGAAGGGAGCTTGGGGCAGRCAGGACTGGGCGGTAGAGCAGGCCCGCCCTGGAGCATCGCTGTGCCTCGGTAGCTGCCCCAGCACAAGGCTGAGCAGACTGCCTTGTGCCATACATGGTTGGCATCTGGTCTGTTAGGATGTCCTTGGGAAAGAAACGGGCACAGGAGCATCACGTGGGATGTAGTGACAATGTCACTCTCTACCTGCTAGCACTCAGTGTGCCATCTCCTCCCTCACAGGGGTGAAGATCATCTTCCGGGTTGGCCTTGTGCTGCTCAAACACACGCTGGGCTCCTCGGACAAGCTCAAGTCCTGCCAGGGCCAGTACGAGACCATGGAGAGACTGCGAGCCCTCAGCCCCAAGATCATGCAGGAGACATTCCTGGTGCAAGAGGTGAGGCGATGGTGAGGGCCGAGGCCCTGGCTTTTGGGGTCTGTCCTGGGGTGAGGACCTGYGCGCTGCCCAACGGCTGCCCTGCAGAGCCGCTCCTGCCATTGCTGCTCGTGGGTCCCTGTCAAGCGGGGTGGCCTTTGGGTGCCCCGTATCACGGGGGGACTGCGATGGCATTCGTCTCTGTCCCTGCCAGGTCATCGAGCTGCCCGTGACGGAGCGGCAGATCGAGCGGGAGCACCTCATCCAGCTGAAGAAGTGGCGGGAGCTGCACGGGGAGCTGCAGTGCAAGTCCCCCCCGCGCCTCCATGGCGCCAAGGCCATCAGCGACGCGGAGCCCCCCACCCACAAGGCCCTGGAGCCCGTGCCCTCCATCATCGTTCCCCCCGGGCCAGCCCCCGTGCCCAAAGCCCGCAAGAGCAAGGAGAAGAAGCGAGACAAGGGCCTGGCCGGCCCCCCCAATGGCCCCGAGGCTGAGGGCAATGGGGCAGCCATCTCTTCCCGGGAGCTGCTGCACCCGCCGGTCTCTCCCCACCACCAGTCCAAGGAGAGCCTGAGCTCCCGGGAGAGCGAGGACACGTACTTGTAGGGCCGGCGCGGGGCCGGGCCCCCACCCCGGGCAGCCTGGGCTCAGCTGGGCTGTGCAGGCGCCCGGGCCCAAGGACACTGCTCCCTTCCCGAGGAGGGAGGGAGGGAACGGGCCTGATGGGGGGGAATTCTGGGCTGCAGGGATAGGGGATGGGCTGCTGGGCTGTGGGGCTTGGCTGCCCCTCTTGGGGACACTGTGGTGTGCAGGGACCACAGGGGCACTTGCGCATGGCACGGGAGCGGTGGGGACCCAGGGACACCGGTGGGAGCTCAGCTCAGGTGMCAGGGGTGCCCCTGGGTCCTGCCTGCCCCCACTTCAGCGCTGGCTCTGTCCCCGTGCCTGCCCCCCAGCAGGGAAGCACCGGTGCCAGGCGGGGGAAGAGCCCCCGATGAGCTGCCTCCCGAGGGGCACCCTCGGCATCTTCTCCCCCCCACCAGCTGCCCCCTCACCCCCTGTCCCCCCTGTCTCTCCTGCGAGAGAGCCCGACCCAGTTCCCCAGCACTTGTGCCTCATACAGCGGGACTGGGGGGCCGCGAGGAGCCGGGCTGGGGGGTCGGGGCTGGCCGCCCTGCTCCTCTTTATCTAGCAAGGATGTATTAAGCTGTAGCCCAATGTGTAGTACCCAGTTTACCTACTCCCTGAGCCTATTTATTGTCCCTCGGGGGTGGCAGCGGTGGCAGGACAGAGGCCGAGGTGGCCTGGGCAGGACGGGAGGTGGCGAGTCGGCCGGGGCGCGGGGTGGCCCCGGGGGTGCCCTTGGCCGGGCGCCCCCAGCGGGAGGCCCGCACGGCTCCCCCTTCCTCCTCTCGGCGAGGGCTGGGGGCCACTTTGTAAAATAAAAGCGGCGAACACGGTTTTGTACAAAGGGTAAATAAAGCAGCGTTGTGTAGAGGCGCCGCGCGTGCGGCTCCCTGCGCCGGCCGCGGGACCGGGGCGGCACCGGGGCGGCACCGGGGTGGGGACGG
>NW_020455478.1:730067-749363 GCF_003342845.1 Nothoprocta perdicaria
GGGCGGTCCCGGGGCAGTGGCGGCGCCGCGGCCCCCGTTGTAGCGGCGCGGGGCGGCGGGGCCGCCATGGACCTGCACATCCTGGAGCACCGGGTGCGGGTGCTGAGCGTGGCGCGCCGCGGCCTCTGGCTCTACACGCACCCGCTCGTCAAGCTGCTCTTCCTGCCCCAGCGCTGCAGGTACCCGSGGCGCCTTCCTCCCCGCCCGTGCTCATCCTCGCGGGGCTGCGGCCTCTCCCGGGGCCGCCGCTCCCTCCCCGGCGCCTTCCGCAGCCCCCCGTGTCTCCCGGCAGGTGCAAGTTCTTCAGCCTCACGGAGACYCCCGAGGATTACACCATCATGCTGGACGAGGAAGGCTTCAAAGGTACCATGCGGCGGCTTGTTCCCCTCTAACAGAGTCCCTGGGGCCTTGCTTTGAGCTCCTGAAGCGAGTTGTGCAAGTTCTCAGCGCCCCGCCGGGAGGGTGATGCGCTGCGCGTCACGCTCCACAAGTTGCAGCTTGCATCGTGCCCGGCCCGAGCCCCGCGCCGGTGCCAAACCCTGCCGGGAAGCCAGGCGGTGCCCGGCGAGCGCCTCTTGCCGCTTCCCGGTGCAGCGGCAGCTCCTGCCGGGAGGCGCGTGGGGCACCGCCGTGCCCCGCAGCCCCCCGGTGCCCCACAGCCCTACGGGGCGTGCTGGCTTCCCGGCTGCGCTGCCGGCCGCTCGGATCCTTTTCCCAGCCGCCTGTTCCCGGCTGCCCCCACCCAAACCTTCCTGTCGCAGGCCAGCGGGGAGCCGACCGGATCTGAGCTCCTTGGCCGGGCCCCAAGGAGCCAGGGCTGCCGGCCCGGCCGCTCGCCGGCAGCAGCACCGAGGGCTCCCGGCCGGCCCGTGGCCGCGCCAGCATCCTCCTGCTGCAGGCGGTTGGAGGTGCGGGACCCCCCCGCCGAGCTGGCGGAGCCCCGCGACAGCCCCTCGGGGACCCCGGCCGCTCCGCAGCCCCCGCGGCCGCATTGTCCTCGCCTGCATCGCTGTCCCCAGGGGCGCCTGGGAACAATGGGGCCTGGCCGGGCTGCGGGGCTGGGGGCCACCAGCGTCACACGCAGCCGCTTCCCTCGCCTCGGCGGTTGCCCTCTTGCCAGCACCGTGGGGCCGGTGTCGCCTGTGGTCCTCCCGCTCTATGTGTTAATTTTGAGGGGTTTTATTGCTGAATCTTCTCTGCAGGTGGCTGAGCCAGCAGCCAGGGGACACATGAGATGGGCCATGAGTCTGTCCCCGTGCTGCTCCTTTACAGACACTGGGCAGGCTGTGATGCCCTTGATGCCCTGTGATGCCCAGCTGTGGTTGTGGCGCTGCTGCTTTTGTGGGGTTGCTGGGGGGTGCTTGAACCTGACCTGGTGCAGCAGGAAAGTTCCTGAGCTTCCCGAGGCCAAATTAACCCTGGAGCTGCACCTGCCCTGCCTTGGGGTCCTGGAGCTGCTGGTGACCATCGGTGATGCCACCGCGGCAGCCTTGCCGCCCTCGTTTCCCGGCAGGCCCCGCCGGGGCTGCAGTGCCTCGCACTTCCCGGGGGGTCTTGAAAATCCATTAGCAGCGAGCGGGAAGCGCTGGGATGGGGCGGGCGGCCCTGGCGGCCACCTCCTGACCTGCCGCCCTGGGAAAGCGCCGCGGCTCCTYCGGCGCTTCCTGTGCGGGAGGCAGCCGAGGGAAACGCCTGTGCAGGGAGGGCTCTGGAAGCCGAGCGCGTCCCTTCCTCCGGCTGCTGGAGCTTCGCTGTCCCCGCGGCTGCCTGGTGCTCAGGAGCCAAACGGCCTGTGGCCACTTGCAATACACGTGGGGGGCTCTTGCGAGCTGGGAAATGGCTCTTGCAGTGACAGCCACCCGGCAGACCTTGAGATTCTCCTTTGGGCTGGCCCAAAGGTTCGACAGCTCCAGTCTGGATGGATGGCAGCACCGTTCCTGTAGCCGGCGCATGGCTGGGGCAGTGRAGGTCCAGCACATCAGCCTGCAGCWMTCTGTCTGCCTATAGTCTCCTTGCTGATGCTGTGCTCCTGCCGAGGCCCCTTTCTGACATGCAGCACTGATGATGTGGGTTGTAGATACTTTGGTTGAACACTCGGATGAGCTGTGGCTGCCCGTGGGCTGCAGGACGCCAGGCCTTTGGGATGGAGAAACCTCCTCCAGCTCCACTGCACCTCTGGTGTGATGAGTTTGCCTTCTCGACTCAGCTACTGCTTGCAGACCCCAGCTGAAACACCAAGTTACTGGCTTGGTTCCCACCAGAGTCTCTGTGGTGGTCTGCTCAGACAGGAGGATAAGGAGGATTTGAGAGACCTGTTTTATCCAGACTCTCACCTGTGAGTACCATAGAGTGGAGAAGTGGGACAGAGGAAGTCCAGGCCAGGAGATGCTGCTCTGGATGGTGAGTGGATGGGTGCCCTTGCCCTGGTCACTACAGCTTCGCTGGAAGATAACACCAGCCCCTTTGTGCAGCACCTAGTGGGGGCTCGCGGCTGGCGAGCGGGCGTCAGGATGCAACGTGGGAGGAAGAGCGTAGCCCAGATCTGTCCCTTCCTGGGGAGAGGGGCAGGAAGGATCTGTCGAGCAGGCCTGGGCTGTGCCAACAAAAGCAGCTCCCGTGGAGCTGGCCCTGGCACCTGGCCAGCACAGGCTCAGCCCTGGGCTTGGYGCTCAGTGGAGCTGACCTGCACCTCTGCTCACCTGCTGACTTGGTGACCCACAGTGCTGGCAGCTGTTGGGACAGCACTGCCGTCCCCAAGCACCCCCAGCACAGTTTGGCTTCATGACACCTCTCTACCTGGCCAGAGGTGGGTGGCCTGGCAGCCCCAGTGCTACCAGGCAAGGCTATGGAGCTCGAGTGTGTGGAAGGTCAACACTGTGGACCACCATCCCTGTTTCTGGAGTAGCTGTCAACACTGTGGACCACCATCCCTGTTTCTGGAGTAGCTGTCAACCCTGGTGCCCATCTCTGCCTCACAACCTGCTCAGGCAGCTGATGCCAGGAGGAGAAAAGTTCTGGCCTTGGAGGCCTCATGGCCTTGGAGGCCTCATGGTCTTGACCCTGCTCTCTTTTGGGGTTGAACTTGGCCTCTTTTCACAGCTGAGCCCCTTGCAGCTCATCTTACTTGTGACTATAGGCTGGCAGCCCTCAGACGGGCAGGCCTAGGGCAACCAATTCACCAGCTTTGGTTTCAGCCAGGTTTGCTTGAAGGCAACTTCTTCTCTGAGAAGGAGCAATTGTCCCCAGCACTGCTAGTGCTAGCAGGGTCTGGGAGAGCTGCTATGCTCACACCAGGAGAAGGGCCCCTTTGAAGGTCTGTACTTCTTTGTCAGTCTGAAGCTTCTCTGTGTGGGTTATGGCCATGCCAGCAGGTGGGTATCCAGCTCCAACAGGAGTCTGGACCCTACAAAACAGTGTAGCCTGRCTCTACAACATGGTAGCGCCTCTTGACATTGTGCTTGTGTTGGAGATGGAGAGAGCTGAAGCCTCTGTCTGCTGTAAACACTCCTAAACCTAATGGGAATGGAAAGAGAGCCTGGAAAGCTGCTGGAACTGTTGCGAAGCGTCCAGGATCTCCTGGAACCACCTGACCAGGGCTGCTCACTGGGGTCTGTGTCCTGCTTGCTGGGGCTCTGTGCCAGCTTGGATGCTGAGCACTCGTGGCAGTAAACCTGTGTACACTGGGCTTCGCTGGGCACTGGAAGGGTGCTGAGGGTGCCTGGGTGGCACCTGATGTCCAGCTGGAGACAGCAGGGCTGTGCCTGCCGCAGCTGCCTTGCAGCTTTGCCGTTGATGTTGGTGGCCCCATCCCCTTTGCTGGAGCCACAGGGCCRGTGCCTGGGGCTGTTGCTGCTCCCCAGGCCATGACCGTGGTGGCAATTGCCATGGCCCAGGTGTTCCTGGCACCGTGGCCGGGCACGTGGCCGCGTTTGACCGAGGCACGAGCTGAGCCCTGCCAGACCCTGGCTTTGTTCTGCCTGGGCTGCCTTAGCTCACAGCCCTGCTGCCTTCTGCTCCCTCCTGTACCAGCTTGGTGCCCAGCGCTGCTCCAGTTCCCTTGCCCAGCAGCACCGTGGGCACCTTGGCAGCACCRGGATGCCAGAGGGAAATGGGGAGAGGGATGCCTGGGCCCACTCAGGAGCTGAGCAGGGTCAGGGCTGCAGTGGGTGCATCCTGCTGGCATTCCTGGTCTCTTCTTGTTCTTGGGAAGCATCTGGCCGCCTCCACAATTGCAGCAGAGAACATGGCCAGCTCCTCRCCCGAGGGTCTCATGCAGCGAGAGTTGGAGTCTGGCGGCTGTGCCACCTCCTCCCAATTGCCCAACGGCCTCTCCAGCAGGTGCAGCCCTGTCCCTGTGAAGCTGGTGTCCCCAAGGGCTGGAGGAGCAGCTCATGTGGCTCCTGGTGGGGACTCAGGTCCTGGCTCTTCCCTCTTCCTGGGCCACCTCAGGTTTCCTCCGCGGTTCTCCTGTTGCAGAGCTGCCGCCCTCGGAGTTCATGCAGGTGGCGGACTCGACGTGGCTGGTGCTCAGCGTTGTGTCCAGCGGCAGGGCCTCCTCCGGCTGCCAGGCCACCGGCGTCACCAAGATCGCCAAGTCAGTGATTGCTCCGCTGGCCGAGCACCACGTCTCGGTGCTGATGCTCTCCACCTACCAGACCGACTACGTCCTGGTGAGTCGCGCGTGGGCAGGACAGTGGCTGTCTGCATCCCCAGTGGGGACAGGGAGCAGTCCTGCAGCACCTGTGCTCCCAGTTCGGGGATGGAGACTGAGGGGAGTGCTTGGAGGCCTCGTTCTCCCCATGCTCTTGCCAGGTCCGGGAGAAGGACCTGCCRGTGGTGATCAACACACTGGCGGGCGAATTTGACATCTACAAGGAGGAGAATGGCGAGTCTGTCCCCGTCAGTCACGATGATGTGAGCAACGGCTTCCTCAAACCGAAGGCAGGTGAGCGGCTGGGCTTGCCCACATCCCCATGCCTGGCTGGCGCTGGTGCCAGGGGCTGGATCCCGTCGGCAGGGCCTCCCCGCTGCGCCCTGAGGGGTGCCAGGCTGTCGCTGCTGTGGCCACGGGGTGGCACTGCTGTCCTGTCCCCGARCAGCTGGGCGCCCTGCCTGGGGTGACGCCTGGCTGTCCCCCGCCAGCCGCCAGCCCCACAGTGCACCCCGTGCAGAGCCCCCAGAACCGCTTCTGCATCGTGACCGTGGCGCCCGACACGCTGCCCGCCATCGCCACCATGCTCATCGACGTCCTCTTCTACTCCCCCAGGTGGGACCCTGCTGGGTGCTGGCACCTCGCTCGGTGCCGGCAGCTCGCGTGGGTAGTGCTGGTGGGCAGGAGGCTGCGGGGAGAGCTGGCGTGTGAACCTGCTGCTGGTGGCTGCATGCACATCAGGTCCTGCCCAGCCTGGCAGGAATGGGGTCTTGGGAGGGCTAGTGTGTGGCGGGCAAGGTCGCCTCAACCCACTGCTGCTAGAGGCATTCGCACTGGGGGTGTAAGGGGGTGCTGTGGCTGTTCGGGATGGGCTGGGGTGCCTCCAGCCTTCCCTATTGCCCTGGCTCTGACCTCGCTGGACCACAGGCCCCCTGGCCCTTCCACAAGCACTGAAGGAACTGGTGCCTCTCATCTTGCCCTCTGCTCCTGCAGCAAAGCTCGTGCAAAATAGGAAGCATTCCTTTTATTTGCAAAAARACTGCTTGAAACCCTGCCCAGGCAGGGGACTTCCCAGTGGTTGGAGCTCTGTCGTGTCTCCCCCTGGAGACATGAAGCCTTGAGGTTATTCCTGAGAAGCCACTTTCCCTTTGGATGAGACCTTGCATTTCACTGGATTTGGGCACCTGGGARCTTGGGCTTGTCAGGCAGCGGATCCCTTTTGATGTGTAAAGAGCAGCTCCTSTGTTGGCTCTCCTGCTCCAGAGGCACCACGGCTCCAGCCGCGTGTGGAAACGTGGCTGTGGCCGGGTCCACACGCTGCACCTCCCACCCCAGAGGCTTCTCAAGTGCAGAGTGAACCCTGGCACTGCCCCCACCAGCGAGAGGTCCAGCYCTCTAGTAGAGGGGCACTGTGAGCCCCCCAAGATGGGGGCCCTGGCCATCCTGGTGGTCAGCTCCCCCCACTCGCCCTGTCTGCAGCCCTCCAAAGGAGGCTGGCCCTGGCAGCCAGGACCTGGACACCATCACCTTCTTYGCCTTTTCCCTCATCGAGGGCTACATCTCCATCGTGATGGATGTGGAAACCCAGAAGAGGTGGGTGCCCGCCAAAGCTCGGTGCAGCTTCGCAGCCTGGCGCACGCCCTGGAGCCCTGCCTGGGGCCACGTGTCCCTCCCTGAAGCCACGGCTCCAGCAGGCACYGAGTACCCGGGGGATTTTGCGCTCAGGGACCCCGCTTTCTTCCAGGTTCCCCAGTGACCTGCTGCTGACCAGCTCCACGGARGAGCTCTGGCGCATGGTGCGCATCGGCGGGCAGCCCCTGGGCTTCGGTACGTGTCTTGGTGGCTCTGCCCCACCGTCACAGGCCTCTGCTGCGCTTATCACAGCCTTGTCCTGCTGGGAGCACCCGGGGGAGCTCGTGTGGAAAGGGAAGCAGCGACACGGGCAAGGGTGGGTTCCCCCATTGAGCTTGGCACTCGGTTGCTCCCATGGCGCAACGTCACCCCCCTCTTCCTGGGATTGCTCTGGAGCAGAACTGGGAGCTTCCTGCAGCTTGAGGTTTGCCTTCGATGCCGCTGCATGCGGGCTCCTCCCTGGCTGTGTCCCTCATGGTCACCAGCGGCGTCCTTTGCCTTCCAGACGAGTGCGGCATCGTGGCGCAGATTGCTGAGCCGCTGGCCACCGTGGACATCTCGGCCTACTACATCAGCACCTTCAACTTTGATCACGCCTTGGTGAGGGCACCGCGCTGGCCATGGCTGCGGCTGGCGCGGGGCGGCGTGGCCGGCGGCGTGACCGGGGTGCCCCACGTGCTGCCCGCGCTGACACAGGGTCCTGCTCCCAGGTCCCTGAGGAGGGCATCTCCGAGGTCATCGGGCTGCTCCGGCGGCGCCAGGAGAGCAGCAGTTAGCAGGCACCGGCCCTCGAGGCCAGGGTGATGGTGACGGGAGCGCCCCGGCCCTCGTCGAGCACCGCGACATGTATCACAGCAGGACCCTGCATCTGACTGTGGGCATCGTGCCCTCCGGCAGCGTTGCCCCGTTGCTGAGGGCTCCTGTTGCTCCACTTTGGCTTGTGGCCACCTCTGGCACACTGTTGGGCTCAGGGTTGGCCCTTTGGCCGCTCTCCCCTGGCCCAGGGTGGCCAGCACGGGGCTGACCCCAGAGGACCAAGATGTGGCTCCTGCCATGTGGCTGCCAATGCGCAGCTGGCACCGCAATGTTTAACCGCAAGAAGAGGGAGAAATCTCCTCTGTGAAACCCTGGAGATGCTGAAACGCAGGAGCGGCCGTGCTCTGCCTCGAGAGCTCCCTGGCCTGTCGCCACTTGCAGCTATTAATGCCTTTTTTTTTTATCCTCTCAGGGCAGAGGGGAGCAGAACATCCCCAGCCTGGGCTCAGGGTTGGGCCCGGCCTGAAGCCAGGGTGGTGGCAGAGCTCTCGTGTGCTGAGGCTGGAGGCTGCTCTCCATGGCCGAGGGCTTGGTGCTGCTCCAGCCCTCCTCGGCTGGGATCTGTGCTGCGCCTGGACCCCTCCAAAGCCCTGCCTTGGGGATGCTGCTCCAGCGGCGGAGCCACGGCTGGGATGTCAGCCCTGTCTCTTCTCTGGTGTCAGGCTCTGTGTCCCACCATGTGGCCATGATGACTCCTCCTGGAGCGGGGAGGGGAGCAGGGAAGCCCCATCCTCTGAGCTATATTTTTTTTCATGATTTTTATAGAGTCAATAAAAGTGCAGTTTTTCACATACCGCCTGGCTGCAGGTCAGTGGTGGAGGGAGACTTTGATCTTCCCCKTGGGAGCTGGACCCTGCCTGCACTGCCCTGGGTGCCCTGTGGGTGCCCCCCTTGCACTTGCCTCATCCCTGCCTGTGGCTCCCTAGGCATCACTCCGTCCTAAAAGTGCATACGAGGAGGTGGAAACCTTGAGCAGGAGCAGCCGGSTGCGATGCCCTGTGCTCCGGGTGCTGTGAAGTGGCTGGGTGCTCCAGCACCGCCTCTGCTCGCCTCGGTGGTCCGGGAAGCCCTGGCACCGTCAAGTCAAAGAGAGGAGCAGCACAGGAGCTCGCTGGGTTGCTCCCTGGACAGCGAGGTCCTTCCAAGGGCTGGTGCCGCAGTGGGGCCGAGACTGAGCAACACCCTGGTGCCAGCAGTGCCCGCTGCCTGCCTCGCCCAGCTGCCACGAGGGGTTTTACAAGGTGTCGGGGCCAGAGGTGGGTGCTGCCACGGTGGACTCAGAGCAGGGGAGCCTCGTGCCCTCCTTCCTGCTGAGCAAGCAGATTTTCGGCCCTCCTCAGTCAGTTCCAGAGCTGGCACATCAAACAGGGACCATGCGCCGGCAGCTCCAGTATGTGAGAGCCTCCGTCTGTCCCAGTGCCACCCAGGGCAGAAGCGGAATATTGGGGCTGTGGAAGGAGATGCCCCCTAGATCCACCATGGGCAGAGGCTCCAGACAGAGCTGGAGTGCCAGCACCTCAGAAGCCACCGGGGCCCGTTCCCAGCAGTGGAACAAGTGGGCAGCTTGCTCTGGAGGGCCCTTGCAAGACCTTGAGTTCCTACAAAGTCCCCAGCCTCTTTCCTTCCTGTCTCACTCTCTTTTCCAGAGTCATGAGACCGTGGTGACGTGCGCCACGGAGATTAAGAAACTACAGTCAGCCAATGCGGTCACCAGGCCTATTTTTAACCGCCATGGGTATTGCACATTCTTCCACGACATGCTCCTCTTTCATCTCCAGCCTCCTCTGAGCGGAGCGCAGCAGAAGCCTCTCCCTCCATGCGGGTGGCTGCTGTTCCTTTGGAGGCCGGCGGAGCCCTGCGGCAGCAAGGGGCAGGGGTGTCCTGCTGCCACCCGTCCTGCAGCACTGGTGTGCTTCCCAGCTGCTGGCTCGGAAGGATGGGCTAGCAGCTCGGCTCTGGGTCTTCCCCATGGCGTTTGGAGTCATTCCATGAGCCCGTTGGATTTCCACGTTTCCCGCTTCACGTAGTGCACACCCTGCGTAAACCCTTTGGCTCTTCGCTGGACAAGGCCTGGGGTGGTACCAAGACTGGCACCCTGTCCAGCAGCTCCAGGGTCTCCTCTGGTGGGGATCCTTAGCAGTGGTCAGGACCCAGGTGCCACTGGGTGGACCAAAACCAGCCCAACTCCCTCTGCCAATCCTACCCATGTGTCACACACTTATTGTGGGCATGGCATGCCTTGTGGGACAGTGAAGTGAGTGGATGAGCAAACAGCTTCGTTTGGAATAGCTAGAGGGATGGAAGAATGGAAGGATGGAAGGATGGAAGGATGGTTGGATGGATGGATGGATGGATGGATGGATGGATGGATGGATGGTTCATTGAATGGATGGATGGTTCATTGGATGGATGGATGGATGGATGGATGGATGGATGGATGGATGGATGGATGGGTGTTCAGGTGGATGGGTGGTTGAGTGGACTGATGCATAGGTGCATGGATGATTGGGATAGAGATGTGCATGTAGGATAAGTGGATGGGGTTGGTGGATGTATAGATAGATGGATATGTGGATGGATACATGGATGGCTAGGTGGTTGGGATGGATATATATGTGTATGGATGGATGTGGTGGATGAGTGGAGTAGATGGATTGGTGGATGGATAAACAAATTGTCTTTGTCAAGCCGGTGTATTTTCTCCTTGAGACAAGGAACTTCTGGATCCTTCTTTCCGTCCAAGTTGTCCTATTTATAAGCTTTGCAGTCCCACCACACCAGGATGAGACAACCCATGGCTTGGCCAGATGTGACTGTGGGCCTGTACTCAATGCCTGGCGGCCGTGAAGGCCTGCTGGAGCACACTATGGCAGCCCCATGTTTTCCACRTCTTGAGTCCCATCAGTGCCCCTGGGGCCACAAAGCCCCATCAAATCTCTGAGGTCCTGACAGGGCTGCAGGAAGGCCACCGTGAGTACGTGTACTTGGCGCTGCGGGGATGGAGGCCATGCATTGGCACACATCTCCCCAAGCTGCTTGATTGATTGCACCAGACCCAGCATGGACATGGTTGGTACCAGCTCATGCTCTCCCAGATGATACCTGGAGGAGGAGGATCCACAGGGACATGACCAAACTGGGCCATTCGGCCTCAAGTCCTCGTTTCTTCTCTAGTACAGACACAGCAATGACTGGTGGGGTGCGGACAAGACAGAAAGAAGATCCTTTAGAGGACACGCCAAGGTGTCCTTGGGGGCATCTCTGTAGAGAAACCTGGGTCATGGCTGAGGGTAGAGGAACCAAACGGTGGCAGAGGAGGAACACCAGGTATTGGTGGTCCTTCTCACAGCTCATCTCCTGGGGATGCTGGGGAACGTGGTGTTGAGCAAGGCACCACTGACTTCACTGAATGCCACACACGGYCCATTTCCTGCGTCAGGGGAGTTCTGCAGGTTGGCCGGGGAGGTGGTGGGGGGGAAGAAATTTTTGGAAAAGCAAGTATTTCTTCTTATGGAAATGAGTCACTGCTGCTCTCTTCCGTTCTCAAAGCGATATTATTTCTGGGTTTCCCTCTCTTTACAGAGTCCCTCCAGTGTGAAAGTGCAGATTCTGCTTTGGGCAGCTTCCTGCGCCGGCCAGAAGGGCGAAGCGGGCGCGACCGGAGGGACTGGGCGCTCCGCTGCCTGCGGGCGCCAGCTCAGGTCAAGGTGGGCAGCGGCATTCTCAGATGGGCCAGCGACGCAAGGGGCAGCGGAGGCCTCTGCCAGGGCAAGGGGCAGCCCCGCAGTCTCCTGTCACCCACCTAGCACCTGGAAGCCCTGCACCTTGGCAATGTCCCCTTTGAGCGAGCTAGATGCCGTAGGGTCCAAAATGCATCTCGCAAAGCGAACAGCCGCTCTCAGCCCTGCGCGTGCCGGGTCTCGGTGCTCGAGGGTTGTGTGTTTTGGGTTGCAAGGCTGAGAACTGCCTGAGGCCTCAGGTTTTGCAGCCCTGGGCGAGGGCCTTCGCATCCCTCCTCCTGCCAAAGGCCAGAGTACTGCTGAAAACAGCTCCAGGCTGGGAGCCCATCGTGGCTCCTTGGGTGCTGACGGTACCCTAGAGCCAGCAGATTTGCCCGGAGCTCATTCACTTTAGCAAAATCTAGTAAATTGTCTAGAAAACAAAATAAATTTTTTGGAAAATTGCTTTCACTTTCCAGGGTACCTGGTGCAGGCTCCTGTGGGAGCCCAAGTGCTCCCAGGCTGGCTCTGCGAAGCCCCCAGCAAGTGGAATTCAGGCCTGGACACGAGGGCAGCTCTGGGGGCTCCCAAGCCTGGGCACGGTGTTGCACCGCCCGTGGGGCTGGCGGCCAGGGATGCTTTGCCCGSCGGAGTTGCATAATTCTTACGCAGCACAMCGGGGAGGCTGCGCTGGCAGCCGGCGGGCAGCTGCTGCGCCACGGCCGCCCGAGCGTGTTTCCTCTGACCTCGTCGGGCTCCGGCTTTGTGCAACGCCCGCGGGCTTCTGCCAGGCCGGGCTTTTCTGCTGACCTCCCGGGCGATTGCATTTCCTTCCTGGCTCCGGGGGTGCCCAGGGCCTGGTGAGGACGCACGGGAGCAGTGCCTGGCGCTGCCGGCATCCCACCACCAAGCGCTCGCACTGCCCACGGTGCCCGCGCTCCTACATCGCCCTGTCAGCTGGTGGGTGCCACCAGCTCCAACACCCACCCTCGGAGAGGAGAACCCCCCTTAGTCAGCGTGGCCACTTCCTCCGCTGCCGCCTGCCCCGGCATCCCCGCCGCGGGCCGCTCTCGGCTTTACCATATACGGCTGCAGCGCCCCGGCGCCCGGCAGCAGCTCGCAGCCCGCGCCGGGCATCCCGGCATCCGGGCGGCCCGCGGTGCCGGGGGCAGGCGGGCAGCTCTGCGCAGGGCTTCCAGCCTCAGGGGCACGGAGTAGGGCAAGGCCTGCGCTTGCTGCCTATGGTCCATGTTGGCACCGCGGATCCGGCGCGCGGCATGGCCTGGAGTCTTGCTGCAAAAGCCACTGCTGCCGCTGGTCACCCCGTGGTGGTTTCTGCGCTTCGATGGCAGCGTGGGTAGCAGAGGCTGGTTTTAGGTTAATGAGTCGCTACCGTGGCCGTGAGCCTCTTCCATCTAATAAAGAAATCAGTGAAACTGGGGAGCACAAGGAGGCTCCTTCCTACACGGTTGGTGTCCTTRTGTTTGGCCTCGGGTTAAGGCTGCGCTCAGGGGGTCTGCTGGCTACCCTGGAGCTAGGGTGGACCTGCAAGGACTCCCTCGAGGAACTGAATCGAAGAACAAAACCAGGGGCTGGTTGGCATCATTTCCTCCCCTCCGCCCCGACGTGGCTCACCCTGCTCATTGGCCCCCAGTCATTGCTTTACTTCTGTATTTCTTTCTCTTGAATCCGGGTGCCTCCTTCGGAGGTGGAGGCTAATCAGTGCACTTTAAAAGGCGAGCTTCCCCCTAAGCAAGCAGTAAGGAAGTGGCTCCGCGCCTTGCAGCACTGCTCAGAAGTGCCCTGCCCCGAGACATGTGGTGCAACGCACGGCCCCTGGCCGCGCTGGCAGGTAGGTCAGTGCTGCCGTTCCACTGCTGCCCCCTTGCTCGCGCGCCCGCGCTGCCGCAGCGGGGCCTGCCCAGCCACGCGGGCCACCCCGCAGCCGAGCCCGGCAGCGAGGTCCGCCGGGGCACTGAGTCATTCAGCTGCGCCGGCCGCTGCGGCTTCCCTCTCCCGGTGGTGCCAGCGGGCGCGGGGCGGCGGGGACCGTTGTGAGTGCGGGCACCTGTTCCTGAAAGCRGGCAGGAAGGAGAGCCAGAAGGGCTGAGAGAGCCCCATGTGGGGCCCTTTGAGGATCTCTGGGTGGCTTTGCTGCTCTGGGGGTGGTGGCGAGCAGAACAAGAGGTGCTTTAAATGGTGGTGGGCTGGTGGGGCGAGAGGGGCCCGAGTCTCACCTGGAGCCATCTGGTCAACATGGTCCTCTGGTGCCCGCGCTGTCCCTCGGCTGCCGTCATGCTTGGGCGAATCCCTATGAGAAGTAACACTGATTCCCCCCTCTCCACCTCCCCCGCTCCCTCCTCTTCCTCCTCAGCTGTGGCCAAAGGTCTCCTCATCCTCTGTGCGGTGCCCACCGATGCCGGCAAGAACTCCCAGACTTCCTATGTAAAGCAGATCCACTCGCTCGTGCGACACATGGCAGAGGACGCGCAGGAGCTTTTCACCTTCTATGTAAGTGCTGGTTCCCTGCACTGCCATCAARCAGGACGGTGCAGTGGGGTCACTGCTCTCCTCCGGGGCCGGTGTCCCTTGAAGACACCCCATGGAGCCCTGGCCAGCAGCTTCCAGCCGCTTGGAGGTGACCACCTTGCTTGTGTCTTCACAGGAGAGCAACCAGGGGCTGACCATGCCAAAGCTCTGCCGGAGCAGCAAGTGGGTGGAGTGGTTGCCCCGGGGGAATATGGCAGAGTTGCTGGTGCCCAGCACGCTGCAGGAGCTCCACGGGGCCATGGAGCATATGGACCATGCCCTGCAGACTATCTCACAGCACCAGCGTGATCTCAATGCCCCCGGCTCTGAGCTCCTCCGGAGGCTTGCCAACACCCATCTGAAGGTGCGTGGGCTCCTCAACAACATCGAGACACTGCTCCGAGCCCAGGGCATTGTGCCCATACACATCTCCCTCCCGCAGAAGCCAGCAGTGACCAAAGTCTTCCAACAGAAACTGGAAGGATGCAAAGTCCTCTGGAGCTACTCCCGCTTCATGAGCAAACTGAACACCAGCTTGGAAGCCAAGGGACTCCTAGATTTCCGAAAACCACCGTCGGCAGCGGCGTGGGTCGAGAAGAGGCTCAAGGCGAATAAGCGGGTCAGGCGCTCCTAGACCACCAGCAACTTTGGGTGCTCCCAACGATATGTGAATTGTTCCCACCAGCCTCTGTCACCATGGTGGAGGAGCTGCCCCCGAGCTTGGTGTTGGGCCCGTCTGCTACCGTCTTACTCCAAAAGCTCAACAAAAGGGGGCCATGCATGGACATGGCCAGCAAGCGGGAGCAGGACTCCCTTGCCACCACTGCGTCCAGGACAGGTGTCTCCAGGAGGCTGGACTCCAACTTGAAGGCTCTCAGTGACCAAAATTGGTGGTTTCTCCCTGGAACCCGTCTCGGTCCAGACACCACGGAAAGACAAGCGTGTTGCTTATCTCATCTGGGCATCACCTCCAGCTCCGCTAGGATTTCACATGTGAAACGGGAAGGGCCAGAAGCAGCAGGTCCCAGCCGCTGAGCGCAGRGCGCTCTCAGGCTGCAAGGCAGCCTAACTTGTGCTCTCCCAAGCCCGGCTCAACGCACAACTGCAGGATCCTTTGTGCAAGCAGGAGCCGGGCTTGCGCCTGCCGCCGCTCGCAGCCCGCCAGCCCAGCCTGCGCCACGGCGGCTCCCAAGCCCCCGTTGCACAGATCGGATGCTCAGCACTGCTGCACGGAGCTGGCCCGCGGCTCTGGGCTGTCGTCCCGGTGTCTGCTGCAYGCTGCGCGTGTCGTGGCAGCCCAGAGCTGACCGCAGTGGCCGCGCCAAGGAGCCGTGGCGCTGGCATGGGCAGCCGCTGCCCACCGTCCCAGTGCTTCTCACTGCGAGGTCAGGGCTCTGCAGCCAGCACCGCGGGGTTACTGCAGGCTGCCAGCTCCGTGCAYTGGAAACATCATCTACTTTCAACCCTGGCTCGATTTTCCAGTGATTCAATGGGTCTGGTGACCCGTATTGACTAAGCAGCTGTGCACTGTGCGCCCGGCGTGCAGCTCCGCGCTGCACACGCTTTCCTCCCAAGCCCAGCAGCTAGTGCAGGCTCGCAGCAGCGCCGAGCCACTGGCTTTGCTGCACCTCGAGGGGAAATAGCTCCCAAAATATGCAGGAGTGGCTGGCCCCGACCCAGGGTAGCATTCGACCTTCCCATCACAGTGGCTGCAAGCCCCAGTGAGCACGTGGAAGCAGCATCCGCACGCCCTCGGCGTCCCCATGTTTGTAGCATCCCTGTGTTCTTGACAACATCCTTGACATCCCTCTGCCCATGGCATCCCTTGCCCATGGTTTCCTCGTGCCCTCAGCATCCCTGTGCCCTCCGTGCCTCCCGATCCTCCCRGCTCGCGCAGCCGGCAGGATGCACTTTCGTTGGGAAGCGCGGCTCCGGCCCTGCCTTGGGACCTCACCACAGCCACCAAGTTGGGTGGCCAGCCTCCGTCAGGACTAATTTATAGACTAATATTTGTACAACTAATGTATTTATTGAATTTGAAGGTTTAATTTAAAAATGTCCTTGCACTGGAAAGATATATTTAAAAATGTAGTTTTAATATATGGCTGCATCTATATATTTTTGTGATATTTTTATTGTGCTAAACTATAAATGTAACAATATTTTATTTATGAATTTAAATATATATTTTTTTGTACTCTGAGAGGGGGACCTACCCTTTCTGCTTCCGGTGGGCGAACTGTGCTCATTTATTTTTCTATTACACTTGAAGGAAATAAAACTTTCACCTATACCTGAGAGCTGTGGATGATTGTCTGTGTGTAGGGGAGAGGAAGCCGGTCCCCGCACTGAGGCGGGGTGCGGGATGCCAAGAGGCTCTTCCTRGGGGCCAGGACTGCCCCACACCAGGCTGGATATGGGCTATTCCCAAAGGCACCGTGGGCAAAGCTGGGAGGCTCCAGTACCTGCACCCATAACCCTTGGGCGCTGGAGGTTGGGGTGTCCCTCTTGGCCATCCAGGTACCACCACGAGCGGTCTGCAAAGCCCCGCCTGGTGCACGGGGAGATGCAACTCATTCTACAAGCGTTCTGCGTCCTCGCAGGGGGTTTTGGAGGCTGCGAGGTTGAGCTGCTGCCGGGAATCTGCAGCCGCCGAGCTGGAGGTGGGGAGGGAAAGGCACCGGCAATGGCGAAAGTCCGCGCACKTTTAGAAATGAATTAGCACCAACTCGAAAGAAAAGGGGGAAACACCAAGGGGTTTCGGAGAAGAGCAATTTGGCTCAGAAAACGACCCCGGGAGGCCGGGGCTTGGGAAGCCTGAGGCCTGGCCAGGCAACGYGGTGCACGTGGCACTGCCAGGCACAAGGCTGCCCGGGGGCACYGCTGTCAGGCGGGAATCGCTTCAGCCCCGTGGCCGGCAAGGGCCAAGAGTGCCCRCTCCCGGTGTGCTCTGCAGTTGGCTGGGCCACCCTGTACCCTGACTCAAGGCGTTTTCATCCATGGGGCCAATGGGGGGAATAAAAAATGCTGGAAGCCCTGAAGTACCCGGCCTAGGGCTGCGGCGCGCCGGGGGCCGAGGAAGAGGGCAGCTGCTGAGTCAAACCCACCGGGGCCGGGGCCGGCCGGTCACGCGGAGCCGCGGAGTCACTCGTTCCCCGCCGTGCGCCCCGGCGCTGCTCCCGTCCCGCAGCGGCGCCGCGGTGACTCAGTCCGGCAGCGGCGTCGCGGCGGGCGAGCGGCCTCGCGCCGGCTCCCGGTGAAGCACCTCGTCCCCGCGGCGCCCTCCCGGCTCCGGCTCGCCCGCCGCGGCGGGGATGTCAGCATGAGGCAGCCCGCGCCGCGGGGCCACGGTGAGCGCCGCGCCGCGGGGGCCCCGGCGCAGCCGGCGGCCTGGAGCCGCTCGCGCCGGCTTCGAAGGCCGCGCTGAGGTGAGTGACCAGGGTGGGCACCGTGGGCCCTGCCATGGCAAGGGGATGGGTCTACCCGCAGGCGCCARGCCCTGTTCCAGATCACAGGGGCTTTAAGGTGGGAAAGGGACCGGTCGCAGAGCAATGTGGACAACGGTGGCCATGCCAGGGGGCTGTGGCGGGCAGGAGGGCGGATGCCCAAGGTCTTGCCACTCCGGGCACGGAAAAGTCACTCTCTTACTCCATGACTCAAAGGGGAATTCGTTGCCCAGTCTCCTCCACGCCTGGGCTTCCCCTGCCCTCAGACGAGCGCTCCGAGCCTTCCTTGGGTTGCCCCCAGCCCCGGCAAATCCGTGTATCCGGGTGCTGCGACTGCAACTTGTCTGACCTCGCTGCCACCACTGCTGCCACTTCCCTTCCCAATCAGAGAGGCTGAGGCAGCAGTGAGGACGGCAGGTGAAGGCAGCACTCTGCTCCTTCCCGCTCCGGGAYCATCTGTGCGGAACAGGCTGTGGATCAATCCCCATCCCAGGACTGGAGGGGGCAGCAAGTCTCTGAGAGTGCAGAACAAGCCTAAAGCAAAAATCCCGTCCTYGCGGCGGCCCTGGGCAGCGCGGGGAGCCCGGGGCCGCGCGGGGCTGAGCGCGGCGACCCCTGCGCCACGCGCGGCTGAGTCACGGCGCGCGGGAGGACGCGCGTTCCTGCCGCTGCCCACCTGCGCACCGGCAGGACTTCACTGGCCCTCGGCCRCAGCGCGCCCTGGACGAGTCTGGGAAAGGGAAAAGGAAACGGGGGGTTCCAYGTGCCGGGACCTCCGGAGAGCAGTGGCTCAGCCCCAGCTTAGATAGCAGCCCGCTCTCATTTGCTGGCAGGAGGGATTTGCCGGATAGCCGGAAAGCGAGGGCGGGATGGGAGCAGACGGCTCCATCCTCTGGGTCCTGCACCCGTCTCTGCCCCTGGAGCCGGCTGCAGCCTGCAGCTCCCACCTCATGCCAGTGCTGCTCTGCTGCAGCTGCAATTGCTCCCGCAGTGCCAGCAGGAGCCAGCAGTGCCCACGGAGCTGCCCACGGAGCTTCGGGTTTCCCCTTGCCCCCATCCCGCACRTATGGTGGAGCGGAGTGGGAGACGGTGGAAGCCCAAGGCGGTAGGTGCCCCTGGGGGCATCCCCAGGGCATCCTGCAGGCGGAGAGCCCGTGAGCAGGGATCTCCRCCACAGCTTGCCAGTGTGCCACCCTTCCCAAAACTGCTGCTTGGCCAGGCAAAAGCAGCTGCCAGGCAAGGGCACCCTGCATTTTGTTACATGAGTGAGCTGGTAAAAAAAAAAAGGGCATTAAAAAAATGCGTTAAAAAAGTGCATTGAAAAGTGCATTAAAAAAAAAAAGGTGAATTAAAAAAATGCAATGCACATGAAAAAATGCAGCGGGAGCACTGCTGGCATTGAAGGCACCCACTCCGGCGTGTCGGTGGGACCGTGGTGGAGGGCAGGGAAAGAGGAAAGAAGCAGGAAAGAGCAGCCTGCCGGCGGTGGTGCGGGGACGGCTTTGGGGATGATCCCTCCGCGCGTGCCCTGCCCTGTCCCGGCGCGCGGAGCCGGGCAGCGGGCGGACAGCAGAGAGCAGTGTTCGGCAGGGCAGCGCGGCCCCACGGCGCGGGGCGCTGCGTGGGACCTGCCGCGCGGCGGGCGCTGCTCCGCTGGCGGGGATGCCCGGAGGTGGCCTCGTGCTTCCCAGCTCCTTTGACTGGAGTTTCCCTGCGTGCATCCTCTTCAGCTCCGCAGGGGCAAACGCAGAGAACCCCCCCATCCCTTTGGCTGCTGCAGCTCTACCGAAAACCCCTTCGTTTTCTCTGGCKCGTGTAGGGCCCAAGGCAGTGCGGTAAATCCAGACCCTGCCCTTTTGGGAGCTGCTGGCACCTCCAGCCCCAGCCTCGAGGGCAGCAGTGGCGAGTGGAGCCCTTCCCCATCCCGCTGGAGCTCTTTCTCCAATTCCCTCCAGGCAGTGTGGGGGGATGAAGGCTCCCCCGCCACTCATCACAGGGCAGGTGAAGGGGATGCCCAGCAGCAGGTCGCACCCATAACYGCAGCCCCAAGAGGTTCTTGTGCTGCCAGCGTGAGCAGGGCACAAACGTGTCCAGCTTGATTCAAACCTTCAGCCCGGTGKTCCCTAAAAGGCAGAAAGAGGAAAAAGCAAAACTTAAACAAAYAAACAAAAAGAAAAATAAACCCCACAACAGCAACAAAAAACCACCACCATTCATCAGAGAAAAACTATCAGGGTCTTAACCTGTTTTGTCCCCCCGCAGTGGAAGGGGTTAAAGGCTCTTTTTGGCCCTGGGCACTGACTTTAGCACCTTCCACCAAGCGGAGCATCCTGCCGGGCTGAGCGGCGGGCCGGGAGCAGGGGCTGCAGCGGAGCCGGCAGCGCCACACAAAGGGTTAAGGCGAGTGCGGGGCCTGGGGGCCGGGCTGGCCTTGCCCACTGATGCTGGGTGGGTTTGCCTGCTCTTTTTTTTTTCTTTCCATCGGAAAACACAACTTCTCTCT
>NW_020455478.1:749533-892589 GCF_003342845.1 Nothoprocta perdicaria
CTCTTCTCTTCTCTTCTCTTCTCTTCTCTTCTCTTCTCTTCTCTTCCCTGCCCAAATGGCAGTTCTGCGTGGAGGCAAAGCGCCCTAGGACCCCAAAACTAGAACCTGCAGCCTGGGGTCCCAAGTGTGCTGAGCCTGTCCTGTCACTCCGCTGCATGGTGGGGACATGGGAGCAGCCTTTGCCGCCTCCCCACATGGGGTGGGAACCCCACCAGTGCCTCCTGCCTCTTTGAGGGGAATTTATTAAAAAAAAAAAAAAGTTTTATTTTTTTATTCACTGGGTTGAAGGGCGGACGGGACACCCCGGGACAGAGACAGGGTGAAAGTGCTGTCAGGAACATGAGTCAGGGCGTGAGCACCCAGCACGGAGCAGCCATCCCCATCCCTATGTCCCCCCCGCTCCCCACCACCATGCACCGCCCCCCCCGGACGCCCGGAGGTCGAGCTGCAAAAAAAAGAAAGGAAAAAAAAAAAAAAGTGAGGAGTTTTCTGACATGGTTGGGTTTTTTTTCTTTTGTTTTCCCTTTTTTTTTTTTTTTTTTTTTAAATTCCCCCCACCCCCGGCAGCCCTGTGCGTGAAAAAACCACAATCCCGGTGACATCAACTTTATCAGAAGTTTATTTCTAAGAATCATTCACGATTTCCAAGCCCTTTTACTTCCTGATTTACAGTTTCAATGCAAGTAATGATAGTGTTTCTCTGTTTCTCCCCCCGGCCCCCCCCCTCCTCCCCTTTCTTACAACACAGGCTCACTGGAGGACCGGTATATAAACCAAGAGGAGTCCCCCAGTATGAACATGAATTTCTGAAAACCTCTCCTGCCAGCCTCAATCTCTAGTAAAGTTGCTCCCGGGACACAGCTCACAATGAAGTTCATGCCGGCAGGTAAAAAAAAAATCTTTATTGAACCTATTTCGCCCTCCTCCTCCTCCCCTCCGGCTCCCTTTTTCCCTTCCTCCCCCCCGCCCCGCCGCCGTTTTCCAACTTGGGGCACGTTGCAAAGGAACACGCGCGCGCTCCGGCTCCAGCGGCCGCCGCCTGCTCGCCGCCCGAAGCGAAGCCTCCCGGAACGCTGCTCTTCCTCAGGGTTAGCATCCCTGGGAATTGGCAGGAGGCAGCTCCAAATGCCTTTCTGGYGCGTTGCAGCCAACATCTGGACACTTATATAACTCGAAAGACTTCCAAAAAGGGTGTGGGGGGGGGAATCTTGCTGCTTTTTTTTTTTTTCCTCCCCCCACTTCTTTTTTTTCTTTTTGCTCCTGTTGGGTCTCTGGATACTGCGAAACGCAGGCGATTCAGGCTTAATTAGAGGCAACTAAGAAATCCCAGAAATGAGGAAGCTGCCAAGTGCAGCCAGGGCTTTGGATGGAGCCGCTCGGAGCGCGGCGCGGGGCCGTCACCGTGGGGCAGCGGCCGCGGGCGCACGTGGGCTCTCCGCAGCCTCGCTCTGCCCGGCGCCGAGATGGGCGCGCGTGCCGGGGCAGCACCGCGGGCTCGAGGCCGCGCGCACCGCCAGGCCTGGCTGCACGGCTAGGAAACGGGGGGCCCCGCGGCCGCCGCCTGCCCTGTCCGTGCTGGCTGCCGCGCTCCCGGGCGCGGGCAGCTTCGGGCACGCGATTGCAACACAACCAGGTAAGTCCTTCCCTGGCTGGGCACGGGCGTTGCTGCAGCAAGGGTAAATAAAGCGGTTATTGTGTTCCCTGGGACCGGCGGCAACGTGGAGGCTCATACATGTGCTGACAATTTCAGCACCCGTGGGAGCGCGGGGCGGCGGAGCTGGCACGGGGCGCCGCAGGGTCACCTGGCTGCTCTGCTGGGCTGCTGGTGGCACTGGGGCAGAGCGYGGATCCAAGCGGCTGCGACACTTGCTGGGCTCCAGGTGCTTCCCGGCACGCTTGCTCCGCAGCTGCCTTGCCCTGCAGTGGGGCTGCTCCGGGCGGCAGCGTGGCGCGAGGTTCCCCGCCGCGCRCAGGTGCGAGGTGCCCGCGGGCAGGGCTGAGCGCTGAGGTTGCGGCCGCTGCCRCAGCACTGGGGATGCCGGATCAGGGTGCCTGTGGGGCTGCAGGTTTTGGGGGGTGGCGCTTCCCTCTGGCCCTGCTGGTGCAGGAGCCCCTGGGGACGGCCGGCCGGGCCGGGGTGACCCAGCTGCTCCCAGCCCGGCGCTCAACGGAGCGCTTGTTCGGAGGCCAGGGATTTCCTGGCTTGCGGCGCCGGCAGCTGTGCTGGCTCTTCCCGGGGCTCCTTGGCAAGCAACCGCCGCGCTGAGCTTGCAGATGGGGAGACAGAGGCATGGCCTTCTCCAGGCCCCTGCACCCGGCCGGGGACGAAAGCAAAAGCCCCGGCACAGGTTTCCTGGCTGGCACCTGGCTGAGTCAGCGGGTGCCAGGGCTGGGGTGGGGCCCCGCTCCTGCAGTGCCCGTTCGAGGATAACGGGGAGGAAATCGCTTTGCATATTCGATTAAATCTGACAAGCCGTCACCGGGCCCTTGCGCAATGTGGGAATGCCAGCAGGAGCCCCACCGGGAAGGAGGGCAGGGAAATTCCTGCCGGGAGTGGGGCTGGCCCGCCKGCAGGTGAGGAAGTGGGGCTGAGCGGAGCTGGCAGCCTGGGCGGCAGGCATGGGAGCACCAGGCAGCTGGGAGCATTTTCTCCAGGAAAAGAGGAAGAGCAAAGCAGAGAGCAGAGGCTCCAGGCGAAGCCCAGCCTGGCGGGCGCCCATCCGAGGTGCTCAGAGCTGGCCAAGATCCGGGTGGCATCTGACACAAGCACGGGCACCGTGCCGGGGATCYTCTGACCCTCTGCTCTTTTTCTTTCCCTGTGCCCAGGTGTCTTCCCCTTCGTGGCCCTGCTCCTGCTGCAACGGAGGCTGGTGGCTGGCCGGGCTTTGCTGGTGAACGGCCCCAGCGCCGGCTGCCCCATCAACAGCTTATGCCGCTCCAACGTCTACGAGCAGACGCGCAAGCAGGTTGCGCTGCTCAACGCCACGGCCCAGGATCTCTTCAGCCTCTATGTAAGTGCCTCTCACTGCTTCGGCGCCTGGAGCAGGCTGAAAGCGGGCCTGCCATGGGAACATGGAGGGAAAAGCCATTAAAGAAGGCGGTGGTGGGTCCTGGAGCGAGAGGGATGTGCCAGGGACATCCCCAAGGYTGAAGCTGCGGAGCGGCAGCACAAGCCCACTGCAACACTTGCAGGTGGTTAAGAGGAGGGTGCCCAAGCTGGGGCAGCATCAGGGGCAGGAGGTGCAATGGGGCGGCAACCTGGGGGACGGGGTCAGGGCGGGCGGCCAGCACCCCTGGTGACATGCGCCTGTCCCTCCAGCTGAAGTGCCAGGGAGAACCTTTCAGCAGCGAGACCGACAAGCTCTGCAACCCCAATGGTATCTACTTCCCTGACTTCCATGAGAACCGGACAAGTGAGAAGGAGGTCATGGTGGCCATGTACAAGCTCTTCGCTTTCCTCAACGCCTCGTTGGGGAACATCACACGAGACCAGGAGGAGCTCAACCCTACAGCCAAGGAGCTTCTTGACCGCCTCCACAACACCACCAAGACCACGCGGGGCCTCATCTCCAACCTCACTTGCCTACTCTGCAAAAACTACAACATCTTCCAGGTGGATGTGAGATACGGGGAGAGCAGCAAGGGTAAGAGTGCCTTCAAGAAGAAGCAGCAAGGCTGCCAGGTGCTTCGCAAGTACGTGCAGGTCATCTCCCATGCAGCTCGCATCCTCTTACCTCACCTGAGCCCTGCGTGAGTGCCTGGCTCACGGCACCTCTTGCCTGCTGCTGAGCCCAGAAAGCTGCAAGAGGATTCCATTCCAAAAGGACGGATGAGCCAAGATCCCTTCAAGGGAGATTTCGGCGCTGGCGCCTGACGGGAGAACAACGGACAACAGGATGGGGACGTGTCATCCCTGCATCCCCACTAGCCCTTGGCTCACCGTGGGGCCACCACTGTATCATCCGGCCCCAGAAGGACCTTCCCTGCCAACAGTCCTCTCGCCTTCTTATTTATTACCTCCTCCTGCTCTCCTGTCCACCCCTGCCCTGCACTTTAATTTATTTGATGCTCCAGGGGGGCAGTTGCAGTGAGGGTGATGAGTGCCAAGCTGGACAGACCAGTATCTGCAGAGTGGCCCTGCCCGTCCCCTTGGAGCTGTCATGTCCCTCATGCCGGTAGGAGGATGGTCAGACCCTCCACTTTGCAAGCCACTCTGGGGTCTTGCAAATGTTGTTAAAAGCGGAAGAAATGGCAAGCGTCATCCTCAGCTGCGMGAGGTGTTCGGTGCCGAGAATGTCTCTGTACCACCTTCAGCAGAGCAGGGGGCAAGTCACGAAAGCCCCCTGATTCGGCCGTTGCGTGCGAGCAACGGCCTCCTCGGGGCACCGCGCACCGCGGCTGCCGGCGTGGTGTGGCGCCAAGGCTCTGCCCGCCCAACCACGTGGCTCCGGCCTGCCCGGGCCAGGAGAGAGAGCCCGGCTCTGCTGCGCGGACGGGACTCCCCCCAGCCAAGTGGCCAGATGGGAGTGGGCAGTGGAGGCACTCGGGGTGAGGCCACGGACTCCCGGTCTTGCCATCGCTCATACGCAGCTGGGTCCTGTCCTCTGGCGTTGGCTGCCTCCAGCACAGCTCCTGCAGCCAAGAGAACCTGTGGGGTACCACAACCGAGCCCATGGGGCTCGGAAAAGTGCCTTTTTCTYCTCAAAAGTGCTCTCGGGACCTTTGAATGTAGCGCCGTCCCATTCTGCTGGACTGCGGCGGTGTGGGACGAGCGCAGCTCCAAGCGCCAGCAGTACCGGAGCTCTCGGAGCTGCTGCTGCGCGTGGTGGCTGGGTCCTCCGGATGGACGGAGCCCTCCTCCTCTTCCTCGCCCTGCACTGCGGCACGGCAAGGGGCTGGTCGCGGGGCTGGGTGACGTGCACGGGTGYGGGCTGGACTGCGGGTGCTTATTTATTTGCTTGGGGAGGCTGGTGCTGGCGCGCAGGCGCGAGTGGAAAACCAGGGTGCCCACCAGTGCTCTCTGACCTGGGGTTTAATAATGTTATTAATATAATAATAATAATAATTAATTAATAAGATTGTGGTAATATATAGAGAGAATTCTATTTAAGTATTTATTTTTTTATACTTCTTTTTACAAAAAAAAAAAAAAAAATAAACACACAGAAAGAGAAACACACGGAGACAGTCTTGGGCTTTTCTTTGCTGGGGATAGCAAGTGCCAGCCGCGGTCCCCATCACCCAAACCCTGAACCCCGTCAGCGCTGAGCTCCATCCCGGTCCGTGAACACCTTCCTGCAGCTGGGCACAGCTTGTGCCAGCAACTGTCCCACCGCCAGAAAATCGTCCATCCCGGGAACAGTTAAATCTGTCTCTGTGCTGAGGCTGGAGCGGGAGCTGCCGGGAGTCCAGCGAGGTTGCGTGCGAGCRGAGCAGGGAGCAGTTGGTGCAGCGCTCCCTCCACGAAGGCCATCGGGGCCAAAAGCGCAGTGCAGAGGAGTCCAGAGGCGCTGGAAAACCCCTGCTCCTGGTGGGAAGGGAATGGCGGGGAGCGCAGATAAAATCCCAGCCACTTCCCAGCCTCCCAAGCAGCCCTGGGAGAGGCCGGCAGGAGCTCAGGCCGGGCCAAGACCACCTAACGGGCAGCAGGCAGCACGGGCCCTCACAGGCGCCTCGCGTGGGGACGCAGCGGTTAACAAGGGGCCGATTATCCGAGACGCCAGAGCGGGATGATGAAATTTTCCTCCTCCTCCTCCTCCTCCGGAGCCCTCGGGCCTGCCGCCAAGCCTCCCAGGCATGAGACAGCGAGCGGATGAGCTAAGATCCTGTGTGATCATCATCTCCCATGTCTCGGAGGAGCCCTGGCAAAAAAAAAAAAAAAAAGTTGGGAAAAATAAATAATTAAATAAGAAATAAGCCCCCCGTTTGCTGGAGGGACCATATCCCGAGCAGGCTGCTTGGCCCAGTCTTGGCCTGGCTGCCGCTTTGGCCGTGGCAGCTCTGGTGGCAGCAGCTTGTCGCGGGGCGCAGCACGGTGCTGGTGCTGCTGTGGCCAGGGAAGGATGCGCTTCACCCCTGCCTTTGCTGGCACCCTGCAGCACGGTCCCGGCGGCCAACAGAGACCAGCATGGCACCAGGAGAGGACACATGGACGGAGAGCCGAAGTGGGTGCACAGGGACACCCATGGCGCCTGGGCAGACTCTGCCGGCCCGTCCTGCGGTGCGTCCCAGTGACGGCGAGCACAGGCAGCCGCTGGAGCAGGGCCACGGGGGCCTTCTTGCTGCGGGGAGCGGTTGAGCTGCTTACAGCCCTGGCAGCAGGAGCTCTGCACTGTGCAGGCCGTGGGAGCCACCAGCCCTGTGCCAGCCCTGGTCACATCCAACCCGACGCGCTCCCCCGGGGCAGCCAGCCGGCGCTCCGGGCCTGGGAGGCAGCTCTGGGAGCGGGAGCACGTCGCCGGCGTCGGCGGCTAAAGGCGAGCGTGCTGCAGGGCGCCGCTCGGAGCCCGCGGCTCGCGGCACTCGCGCAGCAGCGAGCGCCGCGGCACATCTGGATTTCTCACGCTCGCTCCTAACAGCTCTCCGTGAGCAGATGGCAAAAATAAATAAATAGAATAAATCAGAGCCTCCTGACACAAGCAGGGAACTCACGCCCGGGCTCAGCGTTTCATGATTTGCACTGGAAGACGGTCAAACGCCAAGAGAGGACGATGGGTTCACTTCTCCCGCTGCTGGGTCATTCTCAGTTAAGGCTCATTAGTGGCCGCCCGGGCGATTAACCCTTTCTTCTCCCTGAAAAGCACAGTTCCTGCCAAAGTGCTGGCTACCAGGAGCAAAGCTGAGCAAAGTGCCCTGCCCCTCCCCAGCTGAAGTCCTCCAGGTGTCCAGGCTACTCGTCGCCCACACAGGCCACTCTCAGGGCTGGTGGCACATTCCCTACGGGTGCCTCAGGCCTCCAAGCTGGGACCATGTTGCCTGGCGCTCCGCGGACGTCCCGAGCTCCAGCAGGGATGGAAACAGCTTCCAATGACATCAACAACTGTCGGATCCCACCCAGCTGGCGTTTTGGAAAAGAGGGCCAGCGCTAGGAGCGGGCCGCAGGGCCCATGCAGCACCAGGGAGAACAGGGTGCTGTACTGTTCTCCATAGGGACCAGCAGCACCTGATTAGCGGTCGCATTTTGGCCACTAAAACGGATTAAACTATTTTGGCAGGCACAGGAGCCAGCAGGACCCGAGGGAGCCGTCCATCCTCATCAGGATAATGCCTTCGCACCGATAAGCAGYGCGGTGCGGGTGCAGCGGCGCGCCGTCCCCCAGGCGCCCAGCAGCGCTCCTGCCCTGCCTTGGGGGAGCGCGGGACGTGCGGAGCTGCTCCTGCCCGCGGTGAAGTCAGTGCTGTTGCCTGGGTGTGACTAACTGACCTCAGCCCGCGGCCCCGCGGGCTGCATCATGTGCTCACTGACTCTCGCCTAACCCGGCCGGCCGGGGCCGCACCGCTGCCCCAGGCCCCTGGCGAGACCGGACTCGCTCTGTGCGAGCTGCAGGTGCAGGGGGTACCCTGCGCCCGCCTGGTGCCTGCACGCACGCACCCATAGCCCTGGGCACCGCTGGGGCTGCCATATCCCGCACCCCGCGGCGTTCACCTGCCTCGTGCCTGCAGTCGTAGCACCGTGCGTGGCTAAGCATGGGCTGCACCGTCCTGCACCGCTCACCCACCCAGCACCTGCATGCACGCACCCATAACGCTGCACGCCGCTGAGTGCGGGCTGCATCGCCCTGCACCCTGTGCCACTCACCCGCCCGGCGCCCTGCATGCACCCGCCAGCAGTACGGGGTGCCGCTGAGCGCAGGCACCTGCACCCAGCACCCCGCCGCGGCCGGGCTGCCTTGGCAGCACCCGGGGCTTGTGGCAGCACCAGCACCTCCCCGCTCTCTCCCCATGCAGCCAGCCCGGGGCTGCATTGTGGACCTTTCCGTTCCCCACAAAGTAACTATACAGACACACACTGGCCTTGCATCTTCCTCCTCACCCTGGACCAGGTCTGCACTGGGGCTGCGGTGAGCACAAAGGTGAACCTGGTGCCCAGTGGCACCACAGGGGCATCTGCAATGCCCTGCTGGCAAMGCTGCCCCAGAGCAGACCCCCACGAAAGCACGCTGCTCAGTTTGCCCCTGGCGAGCTCTGCGGTGGGGTCCCGGCTCTTTAAGGTACCCTGAGCTGGGTATTAGCAGCTCTCTGAAGAGGGAACATTGCGTTCACAGGCTGGACCACGGCTCTTGCTCACCGGCTCAAATTGGCCGCCGGCCTGAGCACGGAAACGAGATCCGAGCCCATCTGAAACGCATTCAGCCCTGGGCATCGTTGCTGCAAGAGCAGATGCTGCTGCAGGCCCCGAACCACATCACAGCCTCTGCGCGCGGGAACTGCGCGGTCACACGGGGAGAAACAGCCCTGGCCCCAAACGGCTCCAACGGCCTCATTAAAGCCCRACCATAACGAATAAACAACACAATGGGCTGGAGGCAAGACGAAGGCGACGCGCTCGGCAGGGCCCGGCTGCGAATGTGGTGTGTGCACCATGCAGGGGACTTTGGCAGGGTCTAGGAGCGCAGCGGGGTTGAGGCAGACCAGATCCGGACTCCGTCCCCCAGGGAGCAACTAGCTGTGCGACRCAGCGGGAGCCTCAGCTGGCTCCAAAATGCGTCCCAGATGACACATCCTGCGGAGGGGTCCTTGGAGACCCTGGTGGGAAGCTCTGCAAAGCTGGCGGTTTGGCCTTGCTGTGCCACGGTGGCTAGCAAGACCCTTCTGCTGCTCAGCCCTGCAGCCCGGCTYGGAGGCAGGGCCGGACCCTCTGCCTCGTCTTCCTTCTGCCCTCAGTGCTGATGGCAGGCGCTGTCGTGCCGCTGGACAGGGTATCTGATTGCGGGAGTTATCTCAGCCTGGCTATCTCARCCTGCCCAGCAACAGAAAACATGGAAACGGCTGCAGCTCCGGGTCTCTCGCCACTGATCGGGGAGCCTAGATAAAGCGCTCAGTATGCGGAGGCTGATAAGACCCTGATAAGACACACAGTGTGCAGAGGCTCCCAGGCAGGCRCTATCAGAACAGGAGCTGTCATTCCAGCTCTTTCCGGCACGGCGGCAATAGCCAGTTAAGAAGAAGCCATGGAACCTCATGCACCATCACGTGTCCCTTGCAGACCACTAGCCCCAAACTCAGCAGGACCTCTAAGGTGGTTGAGGTGAATCTGCTTAATGGCATCATTTCCAGCAGTCTGTCCTCACATGGCCTCTGGCCAGGCAGGGGAGAAGGCAGGGCTTGGTGCAAGCATCTCGCCTGGGGAAAAGATTTGGATCTCTGGGAAGGTGGAGACCCTTGGCAGGGGCGAGTGGTTGGGACCAGGAGCAGGCGTTGCAAGGAGCGCCTGGCTGGGTCTGGCCGGATGGCTGGAAGGGCTCTGCTGGATGCATCCTGGCCCTGGGGAGCGTGCAGGCCCCAGGGCAGCACAGCCATGGACGCATCCCACCGGAGCACGCCGTGCCTGCGCCGCTGCCGCGGTCTGCGGTTGCTGGTGCTGCGCAGCAAGACGGGTTGGGACATCTTTGGCTGCAAACCAGCACTGCTCTGTGGGAACACAGGACCCCGCCGTCGTTTCTCTTGTAGAAACAAAGAGCCAGATAATTAGCAAAGGAGGCGGAGATTTCCGGAGAAAGAAAGAAGACGCAAAATGGAAAGCAGAAATTTCTTCCTACCTTAAAGGGAGACGGCAGAAGGGAACGGCTGTGAACGAAGTCAGACCTGCCCTTCTCTGAAGTTTCCACCTGCCCTCGGTTTTCCCCAAGGTGTCTGCCGCTGGTGAGCAGTGGTATCCCCAGCTCAACTGGGAGACACACGTCASTGTGTTAGCCCTGGCTCCCTGCTCACACGGGGCTGTGATGCTGGGGAGCCCCGAATCACGTCTCCAAACTCATGTCACGCATGCAGAGTATTTCACCCACCTTTGGCTTTAACTTCACCTGGGACACATTTTAGGGCCTGACTCGGTCATTTATCATGCTAAAGAAACTGCCTGTTTAGTGGGCAACCAGACCCAGGTGTTTTCTTCACAAAACTAGGTGCACATGTGCCATTGTGCCACATGAACAGCGATGCACAGCGGGCTGCAGAGCTAATTTGCCAGGGAGACAGAGGCTGCCGAGCCAGGAAGCTTCTTAGGCATCTTGAAGCTGGAAAGCTCCCAAGGCCAAGACGCATATCCATCCCGATGGCGAGGTGGCAGTGTGAATTCAGCCTTTGCTAGCCACCCTGGACTACCTCTTGAGAGCCSCCTGACCCCCAGGCACAAAGCTGGGGGAGTGAAGCCTGTCTCTCCCTGCTGCAGCTCCATTTGCTCCTGGCCCAGCCTGGCATTGCCCGCCGTGGGGCCGTGGGGCAGGGAGGGCTGAGCAGGGAGGCTCTGCGAGCGGCAGGGCAGGACGCAGCGGCCGGCAGCATCCCCGCTGCAGCGGCAGCCCTGCGTGCGCTGGAAGCTGTGTGTGCGGTGGCCAAGAGGCAGCCTGGAAGGAAACGAGCCCCAGCTGGGCCTCTGCGCGGCTCCCGCGGCCCGACCCGGCTCCATGGGTCCCAGGCGGCCGGCAGGAGCAAAGCTGCTCTGCCAGCCCCAAGCGGGGCCCTGCTGAGCTGGGCTTTGCTGCTCCGAGAGACTCAGTGCTCGTGCCCTGGGGCTGCACGCAGTGCCCAACGCTGCCGCACGTGTCTTGCCTGGGGCTCGTGCTGCTGGGCAGGGAGCTGCGGGCACTCGTCACCCCACCTTGCCACGCGGCCGCCGCCGGTGCTGGCCGTGCCACAGGGCTCTGTTTAGGCCTGCRCGCAGCTCTGCCAGTGGGGCAATTCATGCACGTGCATGCGTGGCTCCATGCATGCGGCAGCGCTTCGGCGCGTGTGGGGCTGGGCTCCCGTCGCTCCAGCCTTTTGCCTGCGCTCACAGAAAATGAAAACAGGACGGGAGGCCGAGCAGCTGCTCCCTGGTCCCGGCTTCAGCACTGCTTATGGACAGCCCGTGACCGCAAGGCTGCTGACCCGGCACCCGCACTGGCGGACCCTGTCCGTCCCCTTGAGCCCTCAGATAYGCTGACAGAGAGGTGGTGAAGGGATCCACATGGATACATCCGAGGAGCAATGAGAGGTGCTTTGGCTTCCGTGGGCATCTGGGCACCAGCCGTCAGTGGGAGCAGGGGCTAGGGGTGGTGACACCAGAAGTCTGGTGGGCAGTGGGGGGCTCCATATGGGCCAGTGCACTGAGGACGAGCTGCTGGCCGAGGTGCCAGGGGTGTGAGGGCTGCCGTTCTCGAGGGCCCCGGGCCCCTCCTGTGAGGCCCCTTGGCCTGTGGGAGGCCTCCCGCGCGGCGGGAAAGCTGCGACCCAGACGGCGCGCGGCCGAGCACGGTCGGGGCGAGGAAGTGCCGCCTGCCAGAAAGGATGGAAAAGGCGGGTGATGGCTTGGGCGAGGAGAGGCGGGGAGGGAGCGCGCAGCGGCCGCACACGCTGCGGCGCAGCGCAGCCCTCCCGTCTGCTCCGTGTCAGCGGCGGCCCGCACCAGCAGGGCTCGGCTGCGGCCAGAGCAAGAGCAGCCCCAGGGGAAAGGTTCCTCCGGCTGGGCCGCAGGGGCTGGATTCGCTCCACGCGGGAGCACAGCGGGAGGTGACACGGGAGAGGCAGCGCGAGGCGGCGATGCCGGCTGGGYGCAGAGCATGTGGCTCCGTCATGCCATGTGGTCCTTGGAGGGGCCTGTCCCGCACGGGCTCCCTGCGGCGCCTCCAGGCACCTTTTTGGCTCACAACCCCTGAAAAGCAAGATGGGGGTCGGCTCAGCACCCACCTCTATGGGACACCCCCAGGCATGGATGCGGCCGCAGCTTTTCTTCCCAGGAGCCGGAGGGGAAGGACATGTGGCCGTGGCACAGGAACACCAGACCCAACCCTGACCCACAGCATTAGTCCTGCCCTGGCTCCCGCGTGCCCTGTGGGGCTGAGAGAGGATGTGGGGGCCGCGTGGTGAGGTCACGTTAGTACTGTTAACCCYGAGCCATGGATTAGAGGGTTTCAGTTTGGGTTAGAGTTAGGTTTAGGGTAAGGTTGTCCTGTGATGGTGTCCCTTGTTAGCAGTGCCACTAGTGTCCTTGGGCCTTTTCTGTGCATTGACATGGGTTGCCAGCAAGCGCAGGGTGAGGAGCACCCCACTCCCATCGTGGCAGGGTTGCTGCTGCCCCACAGCTCTGTCCAACACGCGAGGCTGAAGCAAGCTGGCTTCCATGCCAGGTCCCATGCGGGCTACCGAAATCCATATTCCCCTTCCCCACACCGAGGTGCACCTTGGAAAGGAAGTTGCCACCAAGAGCAGACTTGCCTTCCTCTCCGCGCAGGGAATGTGCTCCCTCGCTTTGCTGAGGAGCAGACTCTTACTCAGAAGGTATCAAGGCTTCTTTGTGAGCTGATGCCGACTGGAAGGGCAGCTGTCGTGGCTGGCCCCCTTCTTCCTCCCTGCCCACGCAGACAGGTTCGTCCCTCGCAAGGARCTGCCTGTTCATGTGTTTCCTCAGCAAAGGTATGTTGTGTGGTGCCAGGAAGAGGCAAAATAGCAGGTGGGCCTCTGAGAATGAGCAGTATCTTTCCCTTCCTTCCACCACTTAAGTAGGTCAATCCAGCCCTCACCGTCTCCTGGAAGCTGGGTTTAGGCCCAGGCGAATGTTATCCCTGTTCTTCCMTGCTCTCCAGAAAAATGCTGGTAGAAAAGGCTGGAAAATTCAGTCCCCATTTACTATCTAGTCTACAGGCTCCCAGAGCTCCATATGGATGTGTCATCCCCAAAATCCCCTATTAGTCTTTATTTTTTTTTTTCCCCAGCAGAGAAGTAGCTTTCCAAGGAATGGGCAGTAATCTCAAAACATGCCCCAAGCTCAGTCCCCTGAGCAATTCCTGCCTTTTATCTGACATTACATGCCCAACACTCTTGTGCCTCTGCTCTTCCTGCAGAGTGCTTACCTGCACTCCCAACTCAGCCATCATCCAGACAAGCTGGGTTATGCACGGGGCCAGGCAGGCAGGGGATGGCCCATACACTTCCCTGGAATGCTGTATATCCTGGAGGATTTAGAGGGATGAAGTCTAATCTCCAGGATCGCCAAACCCAAAGAAAGTGACTTTTTGTTTCTGCAGAAATACTGGACATCAGCAAAATTCTCTGATGCACCAGTAGGTGATGGATAAATCTATTTTTTTTTTTTTTAGATCAAAGGAACACGAGAACTGCCAGATCAGACCTAAAGCACATCTAGCCCAGTATCTGCCTCTGGCCATAACTAATACCAGATGCTTCCGAGGAAGGTGTAATGCCTGCTGGGTAGATGGATGCAAAATAATCTCCTCATGCATGAGTTCTCATCATCCCATACAAAGGCACAGTAGCAAGCCCATGGAGAGAAAAGAATGCGACCGTGCTCTGGATGRGTATTCACACCCTTCCTTCAAAGCCCAGTGTTCTGTGGAAAATGGAAAAATAGAGATTTCCTTTAGTGTGATTCAGAACGGTTCACCTCCACTCTGAATCACCACAGAGAARAGCTGCTCTCTGTTCACTGACCAAGTAGGGAGATAACGGCTGATGGCCTTCAGGTAGACACCTCCAAGKAGGGATGAATGTTCCATCAGAAAGGGATTTGGCTTTCAACTTCTGCTTCAYTGGAAACAAAACACAGTGAGGCCCTTCTACTGGCACCTCTCTTAGATGCCTCCCTCACATTTAAAATGTCACCAGAACACACACATGACCGAGATCTAGACTGCAGACAAGAGTGAGAGGGAGCCCATCAAAGTGCTGAATTTAGCGAACACTTCGTTTAGTAGAGCCTTGCTTCATAGGGCTCCCTAGTGATGTCCCAGACTGGAAAAATTCTTAACAGAAACTATTGGGAATTCCACATAAGTATCTGATGACAGGACCTTTGAAGATCCGAGATATCTGCCAGTGCAGGCTTGTGTGACCTCAGGTGAGTCACTTCCAGCTTGAATTTAAGCATCTACCTCCTGTCAGATGGGAATAAAAAAGTCCAACCTCCTTTGCAAAGAACCTTGTGATCTGCTGATGAAATAAGTAGCAACTGATGAATTAGTGCAATTATTAGAAAGCAAAGGAAGCAGCAGTTACAAAACCCTGAAAATCCCAAGGCTGCTCATGAGCAATGCTTCCTGCGATGGCTGAGCCACCCGGCTCCGAGGCAGCGTCGCGAAGCCCTCGTGACGTAACGAGCGCGCCGCCGCCTTCGTGCTCCAGGGATCTACGTGGTGCCGAGCGGCCTCAAAGGCAGCAGGCTGACATCAGCAAGGCCAGCGCGAGCATTTCCTCGCAGCTTCGCGGGGCTGCGCRCACTGCGCTCCAGGAGCAATTATCACCGCACTTGAGTCATGAGAAGCCTCATTGAGGGTTCCTGAGTGCTTCCTTTGTCCCGCGTGGAAGGATGCCCAGGCAGAAATATCTCACTTGCACATCTAACTCTCTTTCCTAACAGAGCACTCTGTTGCTGGGCTATAGGGAATTTTTGTCTGGGGCTTCTTGACGTGATCCTTTTCAGACAGAAAATCCTGACTCATGAAGCCATGACATTGAATATACTGCTGTGTAAGGCCTGATACAATTAGAAGTTTGGCACGGGCGTACTCCTAATCTGGCCGAGGAGGATATATGTATTTTTGGGGAGAATTGAATATTTTTATTTTTGCCTTTTAAGCGAAAAGCATAGCAGGGAAATCTTAGCAATGCCTTAGTTAGTAATATGGGTCACCCAAACACAGACAATGTCTCCCACTGGAGAGTTTAGTAAGTGAAATGAAAAAAAAAAAAAAAAAAGAAAAAAAGGAAAAAAATGTGTTTCTCTTTTTCCTTTGCAATCAGTGGCCAAATATGCTGATTCTTTTCCGGAATGAGCAGCTGCCAATTTCAGAGACGAAAATCTCTTGTAGCCAAGTACCTCAGCTCTCACATTCTCTAGAAAAGCCTGGGAAAAAGAACAGAGGCCAACCAATCAGCACTGTGATTTCCAAACGTAAGTAGGTAATGGCCCTCTGAACACCAACAGCACAGCAAGCTTGCTTGCAAAGGGACACTTCTTTTAAAGCAGAAAACAAGCACACGCCTGTCAAATCCTCCTTCATGCTTGAGCTTCCTTTATGGAATAACCGGGGGTTGTCTGTGTGTCAGATTTGGAAGTCATCTGAAGCTCGGAAGCACAYGGAGCTCCCTCAAACTGCTCGCAAGCATCGCAGGATGACCTCAGCTGGCCTTAKCCAGTAGGTAGAGAGAAGCAGAGAGCACCTGCTCTCAGGATGGATAATCTTGGCCTAAAGCCTTGGGTTAAGCTTCCTGGGCTTTGCAAACAAAAAGAAATCGCTGTAGGGTGGCGGGACCAATTCTTTTTTAACTTCAGTGTAAGTTCACTCCCTTCCTGGGCCCAGAGGGAAACCAGGTGAGAGCCAAGCAACCACGGGCCAAAGGAAATATCTGGTTGTGTACAGACAGCTCTGCTTCATCTTGACAGCATGCTCACCAATACTTTCCGTGTGTCTGGAGCTCGGCCTGACTCAGGACCTCTTTACTACAGAGCAACACCACGATTCTCCTCGGACCTTTGCCCTGTGCTGGTGCTGGGCTGAAGCTGCCTGTCCCACTCGAAATGAATCTAACTGGAGGCCAAAAAAGAGAGGTCCCTGCCTCTTGCTTGAGTATTCAAGGAACGCAGTGGTTGTGAACGTCGCTTGTTTCCCATTCCTGCAGATAGGCATCTCCAAAGCCTGCTGATTCCCAATTTTATGGCCTAATAGCAATGACTGATGGCATTGAATGCARGAGAGAGCAGCCTTCACTGATGACGTTCCAGTCTTTTGCAGTCGTGGAAGTGGAGGGAAAATACTGGAACTGCTGAGCTGTGGAGAAGGACAAAACCTTTTTTCCAGATGAAGATATGTGAGAAGCAAAGAAATCAGCAGAAGTCTTGGATTCCCGGCTAGCTTAACTGGAACAGCAGGGGGAAAAAATAATCTTTTTGTGTATAAACAGAGCTCACTCACTTTGGAAATACTGCACATTAATGCAACTGCAGCCTGAGATGCTGTTTTCTTAATGCAGCAGAAGCATCTAGAAATGTCAGGCAAGATTAAAGTGCTAAAACAGTAGCTCGCACAAGGGCTCATGAGACGTGGCCCTGCCCTGAAGACCAGCACTCTGAACTGGAGGCAAAGGGAGGGAGTCATTTAAGGTCAGAAACAAGTGAAAGCCCCCACTGGGACAGGCACAGAGCTCTCCTGAGTCCCTGAACTGTGCCTTACTCACCGGGGCATGCAGTTTCGATTTACTCTTTTCACTTCACTTTGAAGGAAAAGTATTCAGGGACAAAAAGCAACTGTCCTCCTCATTCTGCTAACAATTCCCTAAACCATGCGTACATCTGTACCACCTGCTCTGGATGACATTCACAGCTTAGAGGCTGGCAAAGGCTTGGGAAGACTGTAGCCAACTGAAAATGCCATGCTGTGTTCTAGAGACATCATTTTCCTGTGTTTTACACAGTCCTACCCTCTGTTACTGAAAAAAGGTCTGTGTGTGATTCAAGGTCAATTTGCTGCACAAAGGACTTGGGTTTCCTGTTATCAAGCCTAGACTTTCATCAGAATAAACATCCCCTTGCTGCACGTCCTGTAAAGAAATACAAGTAATATGACAGAATATACCATGAAATCTCTATGAGGGAAACCACTACCTTATTTCTGCCTACCCCTACCTTTTCCCGCTAACACACGTTTTCCCAAAGGCCAGGGCAGGTCTCAAGTGCTCTCTTCTAAATAGCAGTAACGGTCCTTAAACCTGCCTGCAATATGTTTAAGGGCAATATCCTCACAGTAACAAGATTCCCTCCTTAAAAATCTACTAAATGCGGRGCGAAATCCATTAGTCGTGAGACAAGAAAATGCCTGCTACACATGCACAGGGAATTATCAGCCTTTCCAAAAGTAGCTGTGCAAATTAAGAAGAGATAGTTGTATTAATCCTGCTATGCCTGGGCCATAGGATCCATGGAGATTGTGTCAAATCCATGGAAATTTTGCAGCCAGTGTCTTAAATCCATGGAAATTTTGCAGCCAGTGTCTTAAGAACTGTATTTTTTTTCTAGCATTTGAATGACAAATTTCATAGCAAGGTATTTAGAAAATATCATCAGATGACCAATATGAATGAACAAAACCAGCATGTTATTGAGGTTCGGGGAAATACCATACAAGTATGTCTGGCACACGGATACCCAGGGTGGTGCTTCCTATGGAAAACTCCTACGAGACTTTGGAATCTAAGTCTCAGTTTAAAGGAAAGATATACAGGCCCATTTGACCTAAATTAGTTTTGGAAACCACCTATGGAAAATGTGCCAACTCAAATGCAAATCCCCTCTTCTTCACCCCGTGATGACATGAAGAGTCTACTGCAATTTCACTCGGCCGTTAGCAGAGACGACTTAGCCCACCTACACGTGTGGGCGGGATGCCATCGGGGTGACTTTTCGCTTGATGTGCAAAGCTCTTGGCCCCCCAGAATGACTCGCTCGTGGCATGACAAATGCAGGCGCTCAACTGGAGCAGGCCACAGCCTCATACTTCACCTGCTGACTAACAAGGGAAACCAGAGAGCCTTCAAAAATTACTTTACCAGGCGAAATCCCAAGGTGGCAATCCCAAGGGACAGTTCTTCAGATGAAACACTGTACTGACRAAAAGCCCTGGTTATCTTCTGATCGCTTTCATAGCCAAGATATAGCCAAAAATGATAGCTTCTGTAGATGGCAGAGCAATGTGAGTTTGGCATTACCACTCCAGACAGAGGGCCTCTCCATTTTCCACTGAAAGCAGTGACAAAACTCTTAACTTACTGGTTTCGAGTACGAAAGAACTTGTACTTCTCCTCCTCAGGTGTTATGTTTTGTTTCTTCTTTCTGCTTTCCTTACAAAACTGAAAGTAGTGGCAACGGGGTAAGATGACTTCGTAGCCCACACGTAGCAGTGGAAAGCCCTAAACAGCGATCGGTTTTCAGGTGAAAATTGAATACTGACACCTGTCCACAAGATTACTGTGCAGCACTAGGAACCTGGGGTTATTTTCTTGCCGAGGACATTATATTTAAGGATGTGGTTGAGACAATGGTAAACATTTTCCGTTTGACTTCGGCTTGACTTTCAGTTTGAAACACAGATACTACCGTTCTTGTTAAACACTATCCCAGAAGTAAAGAATGATTTTTGGAAGTGCCACCAACCTGCATGCGGCTCGGCAGGTGCAAGGATACCCAGGGTGCCTCAATTACAAGTCTGCGGTCGTAAGAAAGGCACAAGGGTTCCTCTTCTCGGCTGAGGTTTTTCTGAAAACCCTGCAAAAGATTCACTTTCCCTTCACAGCCGCTTCCCAATATTCTGGTTTTTAAAAATCGCTTGCAATCTTAATTGCTGCTGCTATCTTTGACAAATCAAAGGGAGGATGTCTGTGATTCTTTGTATTACTCACTGTTATATTAGCACAAAGATCGCATATTCATTTATTTTGGTTTGAGAGGTAGCAGTCTCCTTTCACTGCACGCACGTAATTACTGTAAGTATTCAAGGGACTTGCCGAATGATGCACGGGGGGGCGGAGGAGAATCTTTGAAGAAAATTGTTCAAACGTAATTTAGTTCCCTAATTGCCAAGGGACCGTTACTAACGAATTGCTTCTGTTTTATGTCAGGAGTGAATCAGGTTGACGATGTGTAACATACATTAAGTCGGTTAATGAGTATTAACTAGAAATGTGACCGAAACACTAGAGAAAGGTTTTTTTACCTTTAGCTAGCCAAGCAGAATTGCTAATAAATAAAAGGGTATGTGTAAGTGGCTTAGATGATTCCAATCTGCAGTGGAAAGACTTTTCTTAGAATCTGATGGTAACCACAAGCTTGTGGGAAAGAAAAATCAGACGCTTACTGTGGCAGTTCATCACAACTAACTTTATTTCTAACCCGGCCTGAAATGTAAATGACTAAAAGCCATTACCGTAAAATAGCTGATCAGAAGCCAATGTGAAGTGAGACGGTGAGTCTCTGGCCATGGGTACAAGATGAAGACACTTTGCAGTTAGCTGTGCTGTGGATTTGCTCTGTGGCAGCTGTGTGCACCCTCTGACTACGTGGTGACACCGGAGCTCGCTCCACTTTCATTGCAGGGCAAGGCRCCTTGTGCTTTCCACTGTGCACAGAGCAAGTTAAGGTGCTAAGCTGCTCGTGCAGCCCTAATCCCAGCCTCACYTTTCTCCTGTGTGCATGACCCACCACTAGGTTAAGCCTTAAGGGCCAGGTAGGAGCTACTGGGCTGGAGAAACAGGGAGGGGAAACCCTCTGGTCACAGCAGGGCCATACTTTTAGGTCAAGGCAGGTCCTGAGCTGCTGCTGGCCTGTGACGAACGCAGCGCCCCGGTGGATGTGCAGGCGTGAGAGCACACATGGTTACAAAATCTGGGCAGAGCGAAGAATTCTGGTTTGCTCTGGCATGTGAACAAACTGGCTTATTAGGCCACAGGTGCAAAAATGAGAACACGGGACTGAAAACAAGGATAAAATGGAGAATTCTCATGTTCTACCTGTTTTGTGAAATAGGCATCAGGCCACAAAACCTGCCAGACACTGCTGCAGGCTCAGGGATAGTCAGTAGTCTGTTTGCCTTGGGCCAAGCAAGCCCGACTRTGGTACTGTCTTTTTAATAATAAATAACTCAGTCAGCCGCAAAATTCAATTGATCATTTAGGATTTTTTGAGTTAAAGAGTTATCTCTTCTCAGTAAGCCGGTCCTAGTCTGGCTTCTGATTCTTTCTTTGATGATCAACTACAGTAAAAGTACAAGAAAGGAAAAAAAAAAAAGCAGAAAGCACAAGAAAGACAAGAAATCTGGGTTTAAACTGAGGTCAGCTAGTCAAGTAAGGTAAATCCACACCTCCAGGGGCTTTTATCCAGTCAAGCAAAGGTTCACAGTTACAAGAGTGGAGAGGTTCCCAAATGCCAGGGCACCATCACAAGAAGACACCCTCATATTAACATTAATCCTAATAGGGAAGCTGCTATGTGCAGTGATGGCACTGAGGGCCAAGGCCAYGTGTGATTCTGTGATTCTACGTGTGAGGGTTAGATACTCACTAAGTGATCTTCACGGTCGTCTCTGCTGCTCTCTGCCATAGGCCACTGAGGAGACACCTTGCATCTGTGTTGCAATGCCTCTGGTTATTTCAGATAGGCTACATTTTTGGGGCAAAGAACTGCGGAATTCTAGCACTTGTACTTCCCTGTCACTGTAGGACCTGAATGTTTTAGACAATCAAAACTATTGGGAAGAGGGTGCCTTTCAATACCTTTGTTGTTCACATTTCTTTTTATTGTGTGTGTAAAGTAATGGAACTGCTGTTCTCTAACAACTTTTAAAAATGCGTAAGACAAGTTAAGACCATTTTGCTCCTCTCACTCTAGTAATATCCCTTAGGTCTTGACAGAATGCCAGGTAATCTCCATGACACCAAACACACAGTGCTCTTCTTCCAATGTATTCCTATATCCCTTATTTTATTGTTGTGAATGTCCTTACCTGTACGTGCAGTAATAAGCTACCTTTATCAAAGCGAAGTTTCAGAACTGCTGTATTTCAATATGATTTATATCATGTAACTGTCTGAGCCCCTTGATATGTGATGGGTTGCTGCTTTAAAAATAAGCTGATAATACAGTCATAGCAACACTATTTGCAAAGTCAGAAAAGAAAACATTCAGCAACAGCAGAAATTGCGTATAGATTATTTTATCTCTGTGTTCAATACAGATAAAAACCTGTTTTTTGAAGAAAAATCTATGCTCCGGAAATAGTAGATACGATGAAGTTAAGCACTGTCTAAAGAATCATGAGACTGGTTGTTCGTAGGCATTGATACCTCAGAGTTTATCTTGAAATGCTGCTATTAATATTCATGACTGCCCAGGACTGTCCAGCCACARAGGAGCAAATTCAGCCAGTGGGTTGTGTGTTGGTGTGTGTGTGAGAGAGAAAAGGAAGCACACAGACACCATTCATATGGAATCATGGCTCCTCAGCTTTAGAACAAGAAATACTGTTTATCTACATTGTCACAAATACCATTGCTTGTTGTCTCCTTGCAACCGAAAGTTTACACTAGACAAATATTCAAAAATACATGTGGAACGTGGAGAGTTAAACATGAGAACAGAGTAAAGGCTTTTACTAGTGAGATGACAATAAGAAGAACTCACACCTTCTAAAACGTATTGTGTGTCAGAACGAACATCATTTCCTGCCTTCCAGAAGCAGCTTCTCTGGTTCACTGACCTTCCTTTTCTTCTTGGGTCCTATTACCTCTTCCTGGCTAAACGCAAGGTTCAGGCAGCTTATCTGTAAGAACCATCAGAAAGAGTGATCATTCTCACGGTACAGACTCCTGCTACATGAGTCAAGAAAACACAACTTCCATAACTAGAGCCTCTTTTCCTGGATGTCCTTGGGTTTGTCTAATATTATCCTGTTCTCCACAAAAGTGATGAGGCAAGAAATGAAAACTGAAATCCTGAGAAATCGGGACTGTAAGACCTGTGAAAGCAACAGGTTCAGATTCAGGAAGTGGGAATGTTTTTGGTGGCACAAGGAACAGTATTCATCTCCCTAGTGTTGAGAGAAATAGAAGAAGCAAGGTCTTTGAGAAATGTATCGTCTTATAAGGCAGAAGCCCTTTTCACCAACTTCAGATAATCACACAAATATTAAACATAAGGGGATCTCTAGGAACAGCTTCACTGGAAGTGACAGAAGACAGAGAGTATAGTACCTGTGTTTGTACATCTCAGTTTGCAGAAAACATCCAAGCAAAGCAAGGTTTTTACTCAAGAGACTTGCCTTTCTTTACTAGAAAAAACAGAAACCTTCCTCAAAAACATTTAAGGGCCTGCAAATCAGGAAGGACTGAAAAAGACTGCTGTATATGTCAGAATACATGTGGGCAAATGGCACAGAACACATACATCAGACAGAGCACAAATAGCTGGACACGCAGATAAGCGCAACGGTCACTTGTCCTCCTTAACTGCCCAAATCCCTTATGCTCACTGCCACACGACATAGTTGCATGGCTTGTGCAAAACAGTGTTGAGCTGCAGGGAGTAACCTGTGTTCCCACCCTCCCAAGAAGGACAATGTGCGGAGTCTGGCGACGTAACCTGGTTTGCTCCGACTGAAACTCAAGTAAAGGGACATAACACAGTGCTCCGCTTCCAGTTTGCCAAGAAAAGAAAGTCTATTCGGATTAAACTAAGCTGAATAAAGAGGTAAATCAGTGCTGATAAAGTTCTAAAATAGGAGTAGTTTATTCTGGTTCCACCAAAAAGCAGGAGGGATCCTGAAAGTGAAGCAGGATAAATGCAAGACGTAGATAACAAGCTATTCTGGAACACATCTTGGCTATGAGCACAAGGTCTCCAGATTGCAAAATGTGGTCATTACAGACCTCCCCACACACGTCATCAAGGCTTCCTTTCTATCTGTCCTTGGGAGGAGGTTTTGGTAATCTCTACATAGTGATGGGCTTTCTAATGAATGAAATAACACCGATAATGATTAACAGCAAAACAGTTTGAAATAACCTCAGGCCTCCTCTCTATCAGGTTTCAAACTGTTTCTATTTCCCTCTCTTCCCTCCTCTTCACTGTAAGCAACGCAATATTGGTTAACACAGAAAGTACAACTTCCTTTCAATAAAACCAGGGGAAAACAGAGTCTGCCAGAGGGAAACAGGCAGATTCTGCTTCATGTTGCAAATCYAAGCTGACAAATCATCCAGTGCTGTCCGAGCTGTATTTGCTTGAGGAAAGAGTGACGAGTGGGTCTGAGAGTTACAGCTCTTGTCCTGATATCCAGCTGCCGAAACTGGCATTTCAGGCAGTTATTTACTTGCCTCTCCTTGGCATCATTTTAAGCAGTCTGCTTCCTTTTCTGAAGTCAAGGGCGCAGCGGGGAGAAACGCTGCGTCCACAAACGCTCCAGGGCTGACACGGCTGCAGGGTCTGCACGCACGAGAAAGCAAAAGCAACGATCCCYGGTCCCGAGGCCTCAGGCACCCCAATAAGAAAACCCTCCTTCCCATTTCGGTCTATGCTGCGCATCTAGAGCTAGTGCTTTTATTACTTCTGCTGAGGAACAGACCTTACGCAGCACAGCTRTCTGGTAAAGTACAAAACAAGTACTTTTTCACTTTGTCTCGTCKTCACCAGGTAGTTGGCTCTGCTGCATAAAATCTGTCACCAAGTGATCTAGACCAGCATGATTTGTATATTGAAGAGATGTTGTTAAACGTCAAAACCACCAGGTATTTCACTGAAGGCAACGTGTCCCATCCTGCTCCTGCCAACTGCAAGTTAATGCAAATTCATACAGAGATTCAGAGCCAGGAACAGACCCCAAGTGCAATCTCCACGTCCCATCCTTAACCACACACTCAAGTTTCTTCCCCAGAACTGTGGCTCTAAACGGGCTTGTGTCAGATCCTATGCCTGTTTGTTTGCCTTTAACCAGAAAGTAAACCTCTTAAACAATGTGGTATAAAGCAGGAAATCCCTCCCCTTGATTAAACACACAAACCAAAGCCTCTAGAAGTTGATTAGTTGTAATTACTCACATGCACTGGGGTGCCTGCCGTAGAGTAACTGATGTGAGAGCTTGGGCTCCATTAATGTTCTGTGTTTTTTTGTTTTGTTTTGTTTTGTTTCTTTGTGGTGTTTTCTTTTGTTTGCTTGTTTGTTCTTGTCTTACACAACCACTACAGGCCCTTGGCTTCTTGGAGGCCTCATGGAGCCAGATGGAAGTATGCAGGACCAAGCCCTGGCCCTTCCAACCTTTCCCTGGAAAGGGACAATATTGACAACGGGCTGGGAGGACAAGTTCAGATCACGGAGCAAAGTCAGGAACAGATCTTCCACTTCCCAGCCCTCAGTCCAAGGCCTCGTCCTGGATRTAGGCCACACCACGAGCATACCAACTTTGAAACTCACGTGTTCTATGATATTGTGCTACATGTAAAAAATGTAATTTTTGCTATAGAAATTTTTAGTGAGATTACAGCTAAGTTATGAATCATACAAGTGTTACTAATTTCTGGCATAAAACTAACARGACAGCTGCACATTGTCTGGAGAAGATATCAGGCTAAAAATAGATTAGATTTAGATTAAAGCCTTCCCAAGACAGACTGGTGGATGAAAYAGAATGAGCAGACCATGGCTATACTGCTATTCTTAGATAGGCCAAGTCAAAACCTAGTTTTGTGCTCTGCAGCTTTCTATCCCGTGTCCCCATGTATTCTGGCCAAAAATTCCCAACATAAATTGAAGTGAATTTACTGCTCTTTTGACATGTGTTTTGCTTCCCATTCTATGCAGAAAAGCTAAAAGAGCATAAGAGCATTTGACTGTGTCCCGCCTTTGTCCCTGGCCTGCCCCGTGCTGAGGTTTGGCACTTTGCAAATTTGATGCCCTCAGCAGAGCTCCCTTTGTTGGGGACCTGGAGTTTTTTGCTTGCTGAGGTGTCTTGCAACTATCTTGACAAGTTCGCAAGCACATTAATGTCAAAGAAGTCCAGTCCAGGAATAAGGTCAGAAAGAATGAAAGATTTGACTCGTGAAATAAGGCAAACGGATCCTCAGCTGTCATGGTAGCAAACAGTATCTGCAGGAGATATTTATCATCGCTGAGAAACTTTAATCAGAGAGAGAACCAGGGCATGATGCATCCTGCGAGTTCAGCTGCAGCTAACGTTGACTTAACAGCACAGCAAATGCTTGCCACTTCCACAAATGAAGCCAGTGGCTCTTCAGTGCAGTCCCCCAAACCTCAGGCTTCCCTCACAGACATTTTTTTTTTGGCTGAAGGGCAATAGTTCTTATCTGCTCACTGATAAATTGCGGCTCCATGCTCACAAAACACAGCAAAACCAAGGCTCTTCTCAGTGGTGTCCAGCGAAAGAGCAAAAGGAAATGGGCACAAATTGAAATACAAGTCATTCTATTTAAGTGTAAGAAAAAACTTTTGGACTCTAAAAGTGATCAGATATTGGAATGGGCCATGCAGGGAGGCTATGAACCTGACAGGACATGATCCTGAGCAACCTGCTCTCTCCTCTACTCAGATCTGAGCTTGCGGGGTGGACCAAATCGTCTCTGGTGGTCCCTTGCAACCTCAGCAATGCTGTGATTCTGTGAAGGGGGCACAGAGGACAAAAGCTCCAACGCAGCGCTCAGCACTGATCTCGTATCAATTTCCAGAAAAGCTACTGCACTGACATCAGTGGAATTAATCCTGATTTTCATCTACACAACTACAGCAGAATCATACTGGTTAGCACGAAAGCCAATTTACGCAGGTGGAAGAATGAAAGACGCTCACTGTGGTGCTCCTGTGGAAACTTGCCATGCCTGTGTCCCCCAGGAAGCCATGCCAAGACATCGCTGACTGCAAAGAGACGTCTTCCTTTCCCAAAGTWCACAGTCAAAATCGCTGACATTCAATGCAATTTCCTTTTCAGCAAACTGGAAGTCTTACAGACCTGCTCTCTATTTTGCAGTGTTTCGTGTAGTGATTAAAGTACTAAAGAACAGATTTTTACACAGAATGTTAAAAAAAGAAAAAAAAMCAAAAAACTGAGGAAGACCAATCTCTCTCCTTAAAAACCTCCATCGGAGCCCTCAGTCAGACTGTGAAATACGTGCTAGCCATTTGGCCTGCAGGACCACAACCCAGTTTTCCAATATGCTTCCCAAAGCGGGAAGACTTCTCCTCATAAAGCTAGAACTGTACTGTACAGAACTGTAACTGATTTGGTGAACAGTRATTGTCACTCCTTCTGGCTACTCGCTGTTGCCCAGCTTTGTCCCCRCCCCGCTCCAAATATGAGATTTGCCAATCTTAATTTATGAAGATTTCTGTGGAGCAGCTGGCTGCTGACATGTGCACGAGGAGCTTCAGGCAGTGCCGAAGTTCTGGCTAATCCCACAGATGTCTCTGGAGTGGCTGGAAGGGAATTAGAGGGCACAAGGGTTAAACCACACCAGATCTGACCAAGGGCATGAGCCTCACCTTTGAATGAAGAGATCATTAGGAAACTGTTTCCTGTATGCTAGACAGGAATAACTCACGCAAAGGATGAATAGCCCCAAGATACAGCTAAGGATCTGATGCAAATTGAGAGAAGTCAGGAATTTCCTGACCTCACTGTCTCACTCCTCCCGTAATGGCCTGAGCTAACAGGAAGGAGAGAGGCAAGCTCATCTCTGAATCTTTCTCTCTTCATTGTTTGGGTCTGTGTAGCCTCAGCTGTGTTGGAGCAGAAAATGTTCTGGGAACTTCTCATCAGATACAGTTCTCTTGATAGACAGTTAGAGATAAACTTTTCTTTTTTTTTCTTTTCTGCAAAAGTTCAAGATAATGACATTGCCACAGAAAAATGTTTTCCTCTTGTTCTGCAAATGGCAGACTTCACCCTTTTACTGCTTTCTGTCATGGCAATTTTAAGAGCGGTTTGCCTGGCAATAGGGACAGATGCTCCTCAGAACGTGCTGTCCCTGAAAGCCTGTGTTCACACCAGCTTCCAGCCCTGACACAGTCTCTCAGAAGAAGAGGGGATGGCCAGGTACTCAGGACACCTGCACTGGGTCTGGATCTTTAGGGAGCACTAGCTAGAAGCCAGCCAAGCTACCTCAGAGGTCTAAAGCTGCGCTGATTTACAACGTTTCAGCATCTCAACCACTCCTTAGATATCTAACTTTTAGACAGCTGCAGTCAAAGAGAGCTTATCTATATGCTGGGAATATACCTATACCAGACAGTGACTTGCAGCACGAAGACCCCTGAGCTACCCTCAGCTAAAAACACTACATCCACACAAGGACAAGTGCCAACGCACTTCCTAACGTCCSAAAGTGGTCTAGCAGCCTAAGTGTGGTGTCCAGCCCGGCCAAGGATGCTCAGCCAGACACCCAGCACGGACAGGTGACTTGTGCTCTGCTGATGGAGCCGTATCGCTTCCAGCTCTGGCAAGGGCGAGATCAGAGGCAATTTGGAGGCAACTCAATTATTCATTGTGTGTGACCATGTGTGACCATGCCCTGAGAGCCACCCCAGAACTTCATCATGCTGTGAGATAAAATCTGCAGGCACATCCCCATGGTCAGCTTCTACTCATCTTCTAGGACTATTTCATTCCAAACTCTTTCCATCGTAACATGTTTGCTYATGTGTAGACCAAGCTGACAAAAAAACATTTTGCAGGACAAAAACATTAAAAGATTTCCGAGAGGGTAAAGGAGTGTGCCAAAACCTTCAAAATGTTATCTTCGGTGCAGGATGCAGCAGCTCCCTCTTTTACCTAGCTCTTTGGGCTGCAACTCCTAGAACACCAGTGGCAACTAGGAGGACACATAYGGGCAGCACAGTGGGCTAAACCCCTGCCTGATGCAATCAGAAAAACTCTACTGAAGGCAGTAGAGTAGGCTAATTTTCATGCTGGTGTCTAACTCTGGATGATTAAGCGCAGAGATGTTTTGCTGGGAAAGGGCAATCTCTCACTTGATCCTAAGTATCATCAATAGACTGCAGGTAACGAGCAGGTTGGGTACAGGCAAAGTTTTCTCCAGTCGGAAAGGCTCCCTGTCAGAGTATCTCCATGGCCATTTGGAAAGTCCAAAGACCGTTCTACCTGCACAGGAATGGCTTTTTCTCCTTTGGAAGGTAGGCATCCTTTGTTTCATCCATATCCTACAGATAACATAAAGCTTTTAATACACTAATTCCTGCTTTTACTGAAGCACTATAAGATGACCAATTAACTTAGTTCCACCAGTGCCTTTTTTCTTTTTGATGAGCAAACCAGAAAGACAAAGAGCAGGTAACATGCTGTTCTAGACTTCTAAAAGCTGCTTGGGACTGTGGATACCACATTTCTGAGTTCAGTTCTTTCTGAATATCAGATCCTCATACCGATTCCCAAATCCTGGACACTCCAAATTTCTTTAGTTACTTCTGGAAATCTTGGCCTCAATGTTTATGTTATAGCTTCAGGAGTTTCTTTGAACATTTACCCAGTAAGAAAATGGCATTGCTTTACTGCACTATAGTCTGGACATCAACAAACTGTTCTCATTCACACCCCAAAGGGACGGCTTCATCCATCTAACCTACATTTGACCCTGTTAGATAACACCTGACTTAGACTTCCCATCCACACCCACCTGTCCTCATTTTTAAGACAAACTTCTCTCCACAGTTTGGCTTCCTGATACAAGCGGAATACACAATGGTCATTTGTTTTCCCTGCTTCCTCAGAAAAGAAGGGAAAGTTGCTCTCATATGGAAAGCAATGTTGAATTTTAATTAGCAATGGCTTTACCATAATCATCTGCACTTTTTAACTAGTAACCTGATTCAAACTTTTCCTCAATTGACCAAAGTATTATCCAACTTTTACATGCTGGTTTTAAAAATAGTAACAAAAAAATCAATAGAGAAACCTTCTGCCAGACAGAAGGCTTTTTTTTTTCTTTCTTTTTTGTCTGTAAGTCTTTGGAAGCATACAATGGATAAAGTGACTTTTCCGTTTTTCAGTACTAACACTGTTTCCACCACCTTCAGAAACTCTCACTATTGCTCCCGTATTCTAATGAAATTCACATGCAGCAGGAGGGAGGTATCTGGTGCTCTGATCACAATCATGACAGACCGAAAGAATGTCAGAGGATGATTCAGTGGCACAGCCATGAGCTACAAACAGAAAAGGCTCCTGTTTTCACACAGACGACAGAATAAACAATGATCAGAAGGAAACTGGAGGATGTGACAAAAAAAAAAAAAAAAAAAAATGTGGTTAAAGTTTGAAAAATACCAGCCTGGGCACAGAAGTTCATTTCTAAGATCCCTAGTCAAGGCAAATACTTCAGAGATGCCTTTTGAATGACACGTTAAGTTGCAGTCTCCAGTTGCTGTCTGCGTTAGACACCCCATGATTCTTTTCAACAGAAGCAGGGAAAATTTTAGTAGGAATTTCCTACTCTCATTAACTTACCCTGCAAAAATGTAATTTCTGAACATCCAGGCTCACAAGATTTTCAACTAATTTGCATGGGAACAGCAAGTCACTCCAGTGGGATTCAGAGATTTGCTCTGTCACTGAACAAACCTCGGCAAATACCCACGAATTTGAGCTCTGATTCTGACTCAGGGTTTGGCCTGGACAGCSTCAGGATGGAATTAATCTCACATAACTTTATTTATCTAAAATTACATGTCTGGTCCATGCTAGTTTTCTGGGTTGCCCCAGTAACCACTGAAACAAGATCAACATCTCCAGAGGACAAGGATATCCTAGAGGATAGCCCAAGAGGGGCCAGATCCAATCACACCTGTGACTCATCCGTAAAGACAGTCTGGAAGCATGAGAGGAGAGGTGAAAACTATTTCAAGCAACAGATGCAACACAGCCCTCAACCCTTACAATGGGGTAGGGATTTCAGAACCCTAATCCAAAGAGGCATACAGGTAAAACAAACTGGTTGTGCCAATGCTGAATTTAATTTGTGTGTACCAGCATGGCATATCTTAGAGCCATTTCAACTTGCTCACCTGTGGAGATGCCCTTGAGCAACACGTTTTGCTTGTCTCTTTGATTCTCGTCCTCTCCTCTCCACCTACGATCCAAACATCATATCAAAAATAGCTCTAAAGGCTAAATCCTGTATTTCACTGAAACAAAATCTAGAAACATAAGCAATATTTTACAGGGAAATCTCAAAATAATTTCAAGAGCAATTTTAAAATTTCAGCATGTTCATCTGAACATCAAGTGAACTTGCAGCAACACCTACCCATTTATTGATACTTTAATTCATTTTGCAGTCCCATTTCCTAAAGAAACATGGCTTATGCCAGTAAACACTCTGTGTAAGTGTGTGTGTGTCTCTGTGCACATAAGAAGGGAGCTATCCCTTGACTGGTAACTATTGACCTAGTTAGACAGTTTTAACAAAATTTAATAGAGATCCACAAGTGTCCCAAGTTCAGAGTTTCATGAAAGCAGGATGTTAAGGACAGAGATTCCACAGTGGGATCTATATGTGTAACGTAAAATTTGGCAATATGAGCTCACTCCTTATTAGACATGAGGCAATCTGCAGGAGAAAGACCTAAACAGGTGACTCTATAGGTAGACCCAATTTTTTTATTCTACTGCTTGGAGATTCCAGGAATGCTATTTAGCATTTTGTCACTAGATGGTATTGTTCCACAAGCTATATTTGAGCCTCAAAGGTCAAATGTAACATGGCATATCAGAAGGCAGATTTATTGAGGTGACAGAGAGGGTGCTTTCTTCACGCATGTTCATGTTCGTTTTCATATAGAAATAGTATTAGCAAAATCAAWCTGTACCACTAAAGGAAAAGAGTTTTGGCAAAAATGTATATAATGTAACTCAGAATTGACGAACTATATATCTTCTTCATATCAGGAAGAAAAAAAAAAGGCTAAGAATAGAGGTGGAAAATTATTCATTAAAAAAAAGACTACATCTGTTAATAAAACAAATATATACAAGGAGCCCTTTAGTATAGTTCAATCTGATCTGATATAAAATTAAAACAGTCTGACAAATTCTGTTTAACCATTTCAAAATATTACGCTAGGATGTTATGAGCACAAACTCCTTCATTTTCAAAACTGAGCCTTTACCTGTATCCCGAAGGCAAAAAGAAGATGCTTCAGTTTTCCAGCTTGGATGCATGTCATTTTTGTCCTCTCCATGCCCACTTGAATCTGCTCTGGTTGGGAGAGGGTTATTCTGTAAAGTAAATGATGCTTCTTCTTAATAGCCTAACCTAAAAAAACAGGCCTAAGTGGTAAATCCATGAATTCAGCACTAATAGGAATGAGATTTTCAAGATCCCTCAGCTCCCAGGTCTTTCTACACCTAAGCTGTCAGAAGTCTTTCATAAGAAGAAATTTACTGAGAAAATTCAGAAAATTCTGTCCTAAGTGGCTTCCTGCCTTGAAAAGTCAGTTACACTGGGGCTTGTTCCCTGGCACTGACTACCTAAAATGTAATTTTCAGGTCTGAGCTACTGGTTCAAGCTCTCTGTCATTTTGAAATAAGACTCAATCAGGGGACAATCTCAAGTCTACCTTGACACCTAAAGAAATGATCTTAACTGCCTGCTAGAGGTATCTCCTACAAGAAGCACAGAGGAGGCTAGAGAATTGTTTAGGCACGAGGTTTAAGTAGCGAAGGGTAAGTGAAGTTTAGGTGGTTAGATTTTGTTTCAATGAAGTTTAGATAGCTAAGGGTAAGTTTAGGCAGGAAGTTTAGATAGCTAAAGGTAAGTAGCTAAGGGTAAGCTAAGGGTAAGTGGGAGGAATCCCACCTAAACATACAGTGGAATGCTGCTTAACCCAGAGAAAGGCCAAGGAGAAAGGCTGCACTCCATGCTATGGTCTCCATTTTGTGCCTGGCTGTAGAGAAGTGTCTATATRTGTTGTGTCTCTCCATACAATCGCTGCCCCCTTCTGGGGAGACCATACTTGATTCCATAAGTGAGTGGAAATGCTGGGGTGAAAGTCATTTGATGCCTATGGAATCCCAGCCTCAGCATTCAATAGGCTACTCTACCACAAGCTGAAACCATTATTAGATGAGGCTATAACTTGGATTGTTAGAAAATGCTTATTTTTTTAGGATAACTTCGTTAGCTAGACACTACCGCTCCAGTAAGAACCAAACGGAGCTATCTCAATACCTTTGGGCTTCCCTCCTCTTCCTCTTCATCACAGTCTAATCCTYGATGGGAGATCTCCGTAGGGCCATTCTTCTGCAGCAGCCTGCTTTCAACTGTCCCTATTCTCTTCTTTTCAGTTGTTACTCTCACTTTCATGAGGTGGAATCCAGTGGAGACTGACCCCACTTTCAGGTTGACAGGATCACCATCAAAGAGCAAATTACCGCAGCTGCTGTCTTCCTTAAAGCCAGGCGGCTGGTAATCCTCAGGAGTTACTACACAGGGAAGAAGAACACATTGCTGTCAGAGAAAACAGGCTCCATGTCTCTCAAATGCACAAAGAACCAGTTTATACCTAGTAGTAGGGCCAGCTCCTAAAAATATTCTGGTTTTGGGGGAAGAGGGAGAATGCCAAGGAAATTTTTACTAAAACGGATTGAGAATGCTCYGTGGCTTGTGTGGCTGCTATCTGGAAACGTGCAACAGGTTAGTGATCTTGTAGAAGCCTCCCGTCTAGTGTTCAAAAGCTCAGGGGTTCCAGAGAGACTCAAGGTCAAAGGCTCCAGCCTTAAGGAAAGGCTGGGAATTCTAGTCTGCAGACTGCTAGGCAAGAAGGCAAATCTCATAATGACCCTCATTCCGAATTTAAAAAAAAAAAAAAAAAAAGGAACTGAGCACATGCGGCCAAGAGCCTCAAAGAATTAATAACTATTAATAACTTCAGGACATTAAGATAGCATCAACGTTCTCGCCCCTCTGAAGTAAAACCCATCTAACACAGTATATCTGTTTCTCAAACTACAAGAAAAGAAGATACCTCCTTTTCACGCTGCACACCTGTTCTTAAACAGAAATCTTTCTTAAAAGGCATCTGCAACTCCAGCTTGTCAGAAGGCATTATTATATTTCACACCATTTCTCACTGTATCATAATACTTTCTACCGTTTCACCTTTCTATGTTGTACTTCTTTTTTAACACGGGCTTGGGTTTATCATAGAAGTTGATGGAAGGTTTCACCACAGCATACTCTGTTCTCCACCTACCATCATTGTAATAGAGGAGTTTCATAGTCAGGTTAATGTCATTGGGCAGCGGCTTGAGGTTTTGCATTAACAGGTACAGTTTACGGATCAGGAGACTGCTGGCTTTTTTAACCTCCTCACTGCACACCTTGTTCACGCAGTTCATTTTGTTGCTGAAAAAGAACAACAATGTCGTTCGAAACAAAAAGACTATCAGAGTTGTTTACCCCAGTGGTGAATATTCAAGACCTAATTACAAACACAGAGCACCCATGGAATTGTCTGAAACCAACGGCAGCAAAGGTACAATGCCTTCATGCAACTTCTAAATAAACAGGGAAGTGAAACAGATTCCAAGGATGTGGTGGCATCAGCAAAACAACAGCTCTAAACTCAGAGGTATGGCATTTACATTTGAACAGATTTTGTAGCTGGGGCAATGTACCCCATTATACAAGCGCCATGACTCACTCGTTTAAACATGATTAAATTGGATCAAAAGGACCATAAAACAAGTGCTTTTCACCTAAGCAATTTGAGGAATGAGAGGAATGGGGTGAGAAGCCCATATAAAGCCAATTCATCACAGTGGCTGTTTTCAAGTCCATTTTGCAGTTTTAAGGGAAGTGAATTGCATGTTCTCACTCCAATGCCATATAAGAAAAACTAGTTCCGAGGCACATTTTTCAAAAGTGACTAAGGGGCATTCCTCTCACCTCCTTCGCCCATCCAAATGCCAGTTGGCTAGTCTCAGCAAGCAGTCTAGACCGAGATAAACGTACAGTAGAGGTGGGATGAATCGCCCTCCGGAGGAGTTTGTTTCTCTTGACTACAGTGGGAAATGAGATGAGCAGCTCAGACCATACAGCTAACTCTCAACAGCTGAAGCCAGACTAGATGAATCACTCYGTGACTAAAGAGCCTACACACTTCGTTGACTTGCAATGAGGTCTTAAAACGTAGCTTCTACATCACAAAAAATGCCACTGAAAAGCCACTGGCAGGCAGGTGACCTAACACACAGGCCGGATGGACTCTAACACCATCATCCCACATGATTATTCCACTAAGCAATCTGAGATGGCAGAAACAGAATCCCCWGGCTGAATGTGACTAAGTCACCGTAAGGAACAGCTCCATTAAGATGGACAGGCTCTCCTAGCTCAAGCTTTTAGGCTCATCTTATTGAACAGCTGGTGTTCACAGAGTAATAGGTTATAGTTTGGCAGACTCCCTACTGTCAAAAGTGAAACTCTTTGCTGAACCCACTGTACTAGTAATGAAATCCTGTATGTTCAGAAATGGAGGAAAACTGCTAGTACATCAAGTGAGAGGACCACTGCTGGTTAATAACTAGATCAGAGTAATTGGAAGAAATTGTTTTTTTTTTTTTTCCTGATACATCATCTTTGCAAGTCTTGGGAGCAGTGGGAGGGGGATGATAGGGCAAAGAATATCTGCAAAAAAAAAAAAAAAAAAGTGATGGTATCTCCTGTGAATTAAGAGGTGAGGTACTGTACCTGTATGGGAAAAACATTCTGGATGTGAACCAGAAATGATGCCAAAAGGTAGTAGCTGGAGAATTGCACCTCTTTGAGGGCCTGGGCCTCACCATGAGTTCCTCCTCATGGTGAGGAACTCAAAAATAAAATCAACATAAAAAGCAGAAATCTGGCAGAAAATTTCCCTTTACCATGCAGATGTGAGGATGGAGACAAAACACAAAAGTGGAATGACTAATTCCAAGTTTTCCTGTGCCAATAAATCTTGCAGGTATATAGAAGCGGTTTTATCAAAAGCAGGTGATGCCACTGGTGATGCCACTCTCACTCAATCAGCAGTGCCAGTGCCAGAAAGTCAGTCCACTAACGACTGCAGGTCCTGCAGGATGCTGCCCTCACAGTGTCAGTCACTGTGGAAACTGCACAGAGCCCTTTCAGAAACAGCACAGCCCTTTCTTGGTCAGCACTAGGGACATCAAGGCATGCTGCGTTCCTTTGGGAGACTGTTGTTATTACCAGGAGTCAGTGCCTCATCTTAATAAAGTGGAGCAAAAAAAAAAAAAATCAGAACATGCAAAAGTCATATATTATTTTTCAGATCTTCTCTTTCCCTCAGTATAGYAAGGACACTTGAAAGCTGCTTCAAAGCTGTAACAGATAGCGTGGTGAACAGGACACCCCAGACTCAGATGCAATCAACAAGTATTTTCCAAAAAGAAAACAATTTAGATGGGTACAATGAACCATTTGGATGTGTTCAGAGAAAGAGCAGCAAATGGCACACTACAGAGGGGTGCTACAGAGCTGTTTCCTGATGAGCATTAAAGGCAGCAGAGCTGATCTGATTAAGAAGTGATCTGATTAATCTGATCACTGAGTGATCTGATTAATCTGATCACTGAGGAGTGATCTGATTAATATGTATAAGTGATCTGGTTAATATGTATAAGTACATGAAGGGGGAATGAAGGGAGGAAGGGGCCAAGATCTCAGTGGTGGCCAGTGGCCATGGTGCTGGCCGGTAGCCTGGTGGCCCAGGACAAGGAGCAATGGGTGTAAGTTGAAACAMAGRAAGTTCCACCTGCATGTGAGGARGAACTTCTTTACTGTGAGGGTGACAGAGCCCTGACCCAGGCTGCCCAGRGAGGYTGTGGAGTCTCCTTCTCTGGAGGTCTTCAAAACCCACCCGGATGCCACCCTGTGCCACGTGCTCTGGGTGTCCCTGTGTGTGCAGGGGGTTGGACTAGATGATCTCTAGAGGTCCCTTCCAACCTTAACCATTCTGTGGCTATACCCAATGGCCAGTGACAGTATTTATTTTACACTACACAGAAYAGAGATTTACTAAACAGAGCTTTGAACTATATAAAACTTACAGAAAAGATGCAAAGAGCTGCAGCTTCTGACCATGCACTTTGCAGCTTTAATTCAGATATGTCTGGCTGAAGATCTCCCAGTTCATACACACAAGACGAGAACAGCACGATATGAGTACGCTCAAGGAAAAAATTCATGGGTGTGGGATTTTGGCAAAAGTGATGAAACATGGAAAAGCTGCTTTTGAAAGCACGAGGCTTTCTTGACAAACTCAAAGAACACTATTAGCTGAGACTGCAGCAAACTCAACTGTGCCAGTTTCTGCAGTGCTACACTGATTAGGCATAGCTTCCATAAACGACCCTTAATTCAGTTGTGATCTACTGTAAATTTCTTAGTGTGCTGTGTAACGGCATTTCTATTCATCAGCTCAAGAGTTCACATCCTGTGGAGTGAATGTCCTCAACTCTGATGATATTTAAATCTGTTTAGTGACTCAGACAGCTACGTGTTATAATCATAAAGAGCAGTTTCTTCTCCAATAAAATACAGTTTTCACGGTGTAAATCTGAAAAGTAAATCCAGACCATTACCTGATGATGTCCATCTGGGGCCCATCCTTTTTGTACTTGAACTTGAACTGATACAGTTCAGTCACTGTCTAGAGATAGGGAAAAAAACAAACAGGTCTTTCACTAACAAGTCTAGAAGATGCATTGAACTTTGAAGTGTCTATCATGTCTTAGCTTTATCAGACCATAGCATTAATTTAATGACATAACTAAAGATTTAACTCAGTTATGGCACAGCTTTTGGCAAACTTCCCTAACAAATACAATTTACCAAGCACTGAAAGAATCACAAAAAATATATATATAAATTTCCTTCTTCCTCCTTYCACTGCCTCTGTGGGCTTCACTCTCTTACCTAAATGTCTAATGAGGCACTGGGGCCAGCTAATGATCCCTTACTAAGGGGGAAAACATGAGGCCTCAGGGGTTGTGCAGTATTACTGGGCTGCCTGGCCTGGAGTCCTGTACAGAGACAAGGGCTTCAAGGGCTGTTCTTACTAGAAAATGCAAAATTTCATATTCAAAAGACTATAAGCTTCTAAATTTCACAGAAATCTCAGAGTTTTCTGGGAGAGAGAAAGAAAATTGTAAATGATTTGCTATGAGTTTAGAAAATAGTTATGAAGACTAATTCAACACAAGAGAAGRATAGATCACAGCCCATTTCCATGCCTATAATTCCCTTTTATCACTGACAATGAGGTTGATTATTGGAAACTGAGCTCTTAATTTTCCAAGTCAACTTTACAAATGCCAGCCTTGGTAGCCATTCTTGTGAGCTAAATTCTTTCCTCTTTCCCAAGACGCTGAAGCAGAAAGCAGCAGAACTGTAACCTGGTAGGCAAAAATTCTGCAGCTCTTGCTATATGAAGACAGAAGGGATGCAGAACCTCTGTTTATATATTACGCTATCTAGTCTGTCTTCCACAGGCTACATGTAGACAAAACAAGAGAGACAGAAACACAGTGGAGAGGGACACTGAAGAGCAAAGCACATGCATCACGGGACATAAACATCCCAGCTCAGAAATGCTTCAGAAATTCTCTCCTAAACCTCCCTGCACCAAAAACGAGCTCCTTTTAACAGGACTGTTAAAAGGGTGGTTCAAAATAGACTGGTTTTGAACTTCCCAATTCTTCTCATGCCCATTAGCTGCCTGTTAACATTGCTCTCTGAGGCCCAAGATGGGCCCACAGCACAGCGCTCAGTAGGAGTGTTTGATCACAATCCAGCTCACTGAGTTGCCATTCAGGAGTGAGAGCAGAAGAAGAGAAACAGGGTCACCAAGCAGCCATGGAAGGGTAGAATGTAAGCCCACAAGTCTATTCTGAATACAAATCTACTCACCCGTGCCTTTTGTTGCCTCAAAGATTAATTAAAACTTGTTCTTACCTCCGGTTCTTTGGGATTGGTGTAAATCTGTTACAAGAAAGTACAGTGAGCACATTCTCCCCTTGGTTAGCACGGAGCAGTGATTAAACAATGCTATTTTCATCTTACGACATCCACTGTACTATCTGTTACACGCGATCGGAAAAAGGAATGGCTGAGAAATACCCTGCCTCTATCAGCAGTCAATACTTTCCACTTCAAAGAAAGGTGGGAGACACTCACCTGTGCAATTGTGAAGGAATGAGGCAAATTCCCATCCCGATCCTCACAGGCTCACTCTTCATGCCTGAGATTTAACTACCCAGATTATGCCTCCCATATACAGAATACCTATCGGTGTTTTACCATGGAGCAGGGCAAAAGACTGTGTGACCTCTTCAATAGCAAAAAAAAAAAACAGGAATAATTTGCCCAAAATCTGGAGGCTTAATAGTTTACTACAGAACTTCCTTAATAACGCCAGCAAGCGGATTAATGCAGATGACTCTTATGGAGAGGGAATGGACAGGACACATAGCTTCCTTCTTACAAGGATGGAGGCAAGATTCTGCAGGGAGCAATGATGTGAAGCACGTGAATGTGCCTCCAGCAGGTTACAGATGCATGCAAGACCTCAGAATCAGAAGCCTAAATTACTCAGAAAATGCTCTCACACAGACTAGAAAGTCCATATTTACCATATTTAAGAAAGGTCACTCATTCATTAAAAAAGACAAATACACTTTTACTTCCCTTTACAAAAGACGTTAATGGGTTGACACAACCTTAGTTCTATTATCTCTCTTGAGCACTCTGGAGGAAAAAAAAATGCATTGCATTCATTTACTTACTGCTAGGACAGCAATGTGTAACTAAGGAGAAAGAAAAAACAAAACACAGAGTTAGTATTAACCTCAGTATCAAGGGGAAAAAAAAGGGAGACATATCAAAATCTGTCTACAGATTGAGAGTAGACTCTATAGAGTTCACACTCTATTGAGTGAAGGAATAGATAAATTCAACAAACCGTGAGTCAAAAATCGTCTTTATATGTATCCTTTATAGCACTGCATCAGCAACACCTAGTGGCCAGTTTGCTTGACTTTTTTTTCTAAGAAAATAGAAAACAGCTGCCTCTTGCAACCATTTCTGACAATCTCCAAAGGCCAATTTAAAACTATTTTGCAATTGCACATAAACTTACTGAAAACTGATACAAGAGCCATTCTGGTACCAGAAATCTTGCTAKGATGAATCTCACTTCCCTGCATCCTCTTCATTCCCTCTCAATTACTGGTGGATGCTCAACTTGGGCTCTCAGGTATACAGCACAGCAAAAGCATTTAATTTACATGGTAGCAAGAAACTATACTTGGGGMTACTCTTGCAAACAATCATGAAATAACCTCCATTATTAAGTATCTAATTTTTTCCTTAAGCCTAGTCAGGTAACAACTGATTGATGTCACTCAGAAATAGTGGCAGASTAAATCCCTCCTAGAGCTGTCAGCAAATGATAACTTGAGTCCACAACATTTCAAATTATCTCATCTACAGTGACAGTTGTACTGATGTATAAGAACCCATCTGATCAGTAGGGCCGAAACTACCAGCACTTCATCTGATCTAGATGAGAGCTGGTTTGATGAACAGTGCTGAGAGAGATGACAGCAACCAGCACTTTTTCCTCTACAGAGCTTTTTCTGTGTGAGAATCAGCAGGGAATATGATGACTTGCTAACTGATGCTGTCCTAAAATAAGCTACATAGATCACTTGATGAAATGGAGGAAAAGAATAAAATCTGAACTCAGGTAGGAAAGCTAAGAGGGTTAAAGAGGATAAGAAAATGAGAAGAAGGGCAATGACTAAGTGAAAGGAGATGGAGGAAATCAGAAGCATGAAGGAACCTGTCTGAAGGAAAATGGCATGGTGCTCAAGATATGTGCTCTGACTGGCAGTGCCTCTATCCAGACCTTAAAGAATGCGAATGTAGAGTACAGAACTAAGGGGAATCCCATTCAGGCCTCAAAGCACTTCACTCATCATGTAGACAAGTCTAGAGATCAACAGCAGCCAAGATTTGGGCTCAGGGAGTATGAACCTGAATCTCACAGGCAGGAACCCATGGCAGGCATGGCAACCACAGCTGTAAATATGKTTTCTGTGTATGCAAGATCATTGCAAAGCACAAAGCAGTAAWGGAAATATAATTTTGTCTGTATTTTATAAGAAATCAGGAACAAACTTACATACTTCTTCTCCAAAGCATCAAAACAACCCTGAATCCTGCCAGAAAAAAAAGAAGTGTTCATATTAACCAGCATATATTAACCAGCAGATATTTATCTCCTGMTTGGTAAACACAAATATATTAGGTAGAGCTTAAAGTGTGCACTTTCTGAATTTGAGATTACAAAGCTAGAAACATCTTGGGCTTGTAYAGTCCTTTCCAGGTCAATCCTCAAGAAGTCACTACCTTCCCTCTGTATCCATGCATTGCTTACACACCTTGGGCCAAATCCCAACAACGACAAGGATCCAAGGCTTGCCAAAAGACTCAAAGTGCCTCTCTGCTCAGTGCTCTATTTTAGTTCTCCAGACCACTTTCCAATCTCTCTTCTCCTTGACTATGTATAGAGCTTGACAGAAGCTTCAATCTGAACAGTTTCATGGGTCTGGCCTTGCAAATATTTATCTGAAGTATTTTTTTTTTACAGATGAGGGCCTTCTCAAGGTAGTAAATATTACATGACGTAGAATCAGTCAGATATTTACTCTTGGAATCAAGGAATCTGCACCGGGTGCTTCCTGGCCACAGCAATGTCAAACAGTAACAAACAAAGATAAGCTAATTTAAGCTAACTTTTTCCCCCAAATCATAGAAATCTCCTGTCTATGCTTCTTTTGGGAATATGTGAACTCCCTGAAATACATTTTAATTATCATACAAAGAAACTGTAATGTCCTTAGATATACGATTTCCAAGGAGATAAAATACTGTACRTAATAGGAAACATGTTAAAAGAAATACTAAGAAGGAAAAAAACCCCTACAAAATACTAAACAAAACCAGAAACATTCCAAAATTTTATTTATAATCTCCCTACCTGCATTGCCTGTGTGTGCTCCAGGGCCTGACCGTGACCTCACTAAAGTCAACACTTAACAAACCTTGAACTCACACCACCTTTTTCAGCAACTACCTCTTGTTTAGGTACAGGGGCAAACACACACGCTGCAGCAGTGGGAGCTGCGCTGGCATATCCAACTGCACTACTGGGCAAAATGTTTTCAAATTAAGGAAGAAAAAGAATGTAAAGGGTAGATGTCTTGCTATTCAGCACAATCTTGTCTTAGTTTCGCTGTTACTCACTTACCACTTGACTATCTGCAATGATCCCAGACAGCTTTTATCTTCTCGGAGAATTTTTAGACAGAGGTCTGCAAAACCAAATTTAGCACATACTTCAAATCCTTATCACAGCTATTGGGCAAACACTGAAACTAAGGCAGTCAGCCTCCCTTTTTTGGATAAAATGCTTTATCTGGAAGCTCTTCCTGAGCGGAAATGGTGGTTTTCCACCGAGTCCCAGGTGGGCTGACACAGGCTTATTGCTGCATTTTCAAATGTCAAAGATTTTCCTCAGATGCTCTAGGCTCTCCCAGCGAAAGTGCTAGAGTTAGTGGCTTGATTTCAAAATGCATCAACTTCCGTTCTTTCTTCCCTCCCCCACTCTCGATTCCCATCCATTCTGTTATTTGCTAACAACACCGCCCACTTTCGCATTCAGTCTTCACCAACAATCAAACGAAGTGAAGCCTGCATTTGGAATAAACAATTTTTGTTACTTTTTCCATTGGATTCCTTCTGTTTTCAGATATTCGGAATTGCAAGTGGGAACTCCCTCCTGCTACTGATACAGCTACCAAATAAAGAGATGATTTAATGACACCTAAAGATCCAAGCAACAAACAGCTTGAACGGGACAGATGTTAACATTCTTGCTCGAAGACGGTACTTGAAAGACCTGAAATTTGATTAGAAAGTCTAATGGCCTTTTAGTTTTAGGTGATCAAAAGTCAAGTGGAGGCAAGGGCAATTCCAACAAAGCCCATGACGTACCTGTGACCAGGTCTCAGGATAACCATCTCAATAAAATCATGGAAATGAGTTGGTAGGCGGGTAGACACCTCACACCCCACTAAGGCATCTCATATGTGCAAACATAAAGATGTGGAAAGCAGCATTAATTCTTGTGATCCTATGACAACACAGCCTTAATCTAACTTTTCTTCTAAAGGAGACACTCTCACAAGCATGYGTGGTTATGTGAGATAGTTCTCAAGACAAAAGCACTTTTTTAAACTACTGATTCTCAACCCACTCCACTATCTTGGAGGCCTGATGCACAGGGTTGGCAACAATCTATGAGAAATGATTATAAACCACTAGAAACACTAGCAGAAAAAAAAAAAAAAAGAAAGAAAAAGAGGGGGGAGAGTTGCCAAAAGCTCCAGGTTGTCTCCTGAGCTTTCTCTCTGAAGCAGAACCGCTGTTTGCCTCAGGAGCTGAAGAAGACCCATTAGCAATTTTCCTACAAGCAACTGAATGTGTAAGCATATGGCAGCTCATCTCTAGAGCAGGTTATGGCTAAAAAAGAGCAAATGGGAGCCAGAATTCAGCAAAAATTGAGAATGTTACCATCTAAATAGCGAGTTCCATACGAACTCTCTGGGAATAACCCTCTCAGGTATGTTATACAGGAGACTGAGATAGCCAGAAGCTTTTTCACCAGCACCACAGACTGCTGCTCAGTAGTAATTTTGCTGGGGAACAACACTGGTTCCTGGAAAAGAATAAAAGGGCACAGTCAAAAACAGTACTTGTTTTAGCTTGGTACGGAAATGACTCTTAGCAGGTAAAAAGAAAAGGTAGCTTCAGTTATTTTAAAATTTCTCTTGTCTTCATGTAATGTAGAGAGAGGATTCATGCCTAACATGGGTGGGATTAAGCATTTTAAGGTTAGTTATCAAAGGATCCCACAACATTTACTCAGATCCAGACAATTTTGATCCCTCCCTTGCCCACGGGTCACAGTGGCACATTCCCACCTCCTCCACTGCACTAATAATGGTACCTGTCAGAAAACCACCCATGCTAAAATATATATATAATTTCTGTCAATTCAGCTCTTCAAAGTTAATTGGAGTCAAACAAGGGCCACAACTGGGGCAGTGTCTGCTGCTACACCGAAGCCCAGCACCTACCACAGCTTTGGCTGGAGCTATTAGCATCATGTTAAGTGGCATGAAAGAACTGCTACAGGGTCACTGGCATGGTCAAAAGTGCTTCTGAGAATCAGTGGTAAGAAGAGAAAGTCCTGCACTAGACAGAAGTGTCAGACCTCAACAGCTCTGACATCTGAGAGCAGACCCAGCCTGCTGCCACCATACAAGGACTGGGCTCCCACAGTGATTTTATCAGAGAACTGTACCCAGTACATGCTACAAACTGAAAGAGCTAACCACGCTGGAGATTGTGGTGGCTCTAAGTACTAAACACTGTGATTTTAAGTGGAAAAATGTCAGTACAAAGCATACAAAGTTTAGTCCTTTAATAGCTCTTTTTTTGTGTGTTCCTGCTAATAGGGCTCTGAGCACACCTAATGAGCCCTCATTTATTTATTGAAAGACATGTCAAAGCTGCATGTTGCATGCTGTATCCTCCTGGATTCATTAAGCTGGAAATACCTGCTTTTTCATCCAGCTAAAGATAGTGCAGTCAACAGAAAGAGTTCTCAGCCCACAGGGCACAGCCTCAGAACTGAGCACCACASCGGCTGCACCGTTGCACGTCAGGCTTTTTACCTTGGAGGATTTATTCTTTTGCCTCGTCTGTAACAGCTGGTGGGTGGCCATCACGTATCAAAGTCCTGCTTTCCACTTGCAACTGAAGCCTGCAGAAAAAAAATGGAGGTGAAATACCTGGAAAACATGCAGTCATTGAAATGCCTCGTCTTCCTTCAAGTAAGAACCAGACTCTTGGGTCCTATTCAGGTCTAAAAGCCAGTTGTTAGGCAAGAAAAGCTAACTCAAAGTAAAGCAGAGACACTCTGTGGTACTGCCTGCAAGTCTGTGGGGTGATAAAAATCTATTCACAGGTTAACGATCAATAGTATTTGAAATTCAGGGCCATATCTGAGCTGTGTGTCAACTGGTGCCACTTCAGAATGCATTTTTCATATTCTCACCCGCAAATGCTACCTCCTAAAGCGACTAGGAAGTGTGAAGAGGGAATGAAAAAGAACTGGAAGTCTGCCAGTGGGAGCCAGGATTTTAGCACGAGCAAGCAGGATGGACGCTAACATCAATCTCAGCCAGAATAAAGGAATGACTCTACCAAGACACCTTGAAAGAAAAAAAAAATGAGAGGCCTGTACAGTTTTAATGAAGGCAGGCCTTGTTAAACAAACCTGGATTAAAGAGGGAAATTGTTTCCCAAGATTAGAAATCTGATTGATAAAGGCAGTGATGCAGGTATTTCCTTTTTTCCCTTTTTTTTCCTTGCACTTCTGCAAGGTGCTTGATTTGGCCTGACGTCTTGATTAAAAACGTCCATTAGACAGAATTAGCAACGYACGCATTAACTGCCTTGAGAAATGGCCCCGCCACGGATCTCGACGTGTAGGAGCTGTAGCTGCTAATGGGGGAGGTGTTAATGGACAGAAACATCCCAAGCGAGGCCCCGAAGGTGCACTTCCTTGGCCGAGGCGAGTCAGTATTTCTGTCGCCCATTAAAAGCAGAAAACCAACGCAGCGGATTGATTTAAGCAACGACCTCACGTGTTGGGCTGCGAAGGCTTATCGGAACAGTCAACTTCATTTTGCTTCGTATTTGTACACCTCTCGCATTTCTTCTCTTTTGGCAGTCATTAAAACATGTTGACTGGAACATGCTGACAGCTCTTCTGCTAAATTTAGTACTTCATTTAATAACGAGGGCACATTATAGCTACAAAAGCGTATTCACACAAATGCGCGGCGCTAGATTTTTAATATTTATATGTGAAATATTTTTGGAGGTCTTTTTCTTTCCCTTCAACGCTGACGACTGGCTGGGCGGTCTGAACGGGACTGGGACGCAAGGAAAACACAGGCGTTGCTCCCAAGCGAGGTGAGGAGCCCATGTGAGAGAGTCGCGAAGCTACAAAAACACGTTCTCCTGCAAAACACGCTGCATATAAAATGGTTTCCTTTGGGTAGGAGAGGGTTACCTGAGGAGGCCGTTTTGTGAGGGGTTTCGGGAGCGACGCAGCCCTGCGCTGCCCCGGCCTCCACAGAGGCTCTGCCCCGGCCTCCACAGAGGCTCTGCCCAGCCCAGCTGCTCCATGCGGGCCCTGCTCCTGCCCTCTCCCGGGACGGCACGGCCGCTCCTGCGGCCCGCAGGGGCCCGACTGCCCTGCCCGCGGCGCGAGGCCTCCCCGAAGGCACGCAGAGCCCCGAGGCGYGCAGCCCGGGCCCCGGGCCCTACCTGCGAGGCGGCAGCCGCGCTCCAGCAGCTCCGCACGCTCCCGCTGGCACCGCCGGGGCCGGCCCGGGCCAGGGAGAGGAGGGGACGGGGCAGCACCTGCTGTCCCCCAAAAAGGAGCCACTTTGTGTCGGACTTCAGCACTTCGGAGCGGGGCAGGGGCTGCCTGCCTTGATCCGCACCTTATCCACACACCGGCCCTAGCGAAACCCTTTTTCTCCCATTTCGGGGCCTGTCGTGGCTGCAGCGGCAGGTGGGAGGACGCGGCAGCCTTCTGCCACCTCCCTGTTTTGGGCCCCCTTCTGCCCTCTTCCCAGGGACCTTTTCCCTAGTCTGGGGCCAGGAGCTGTTTCCAAACTCCTCCCCGCGGGAGGAGAAAAGGCAGCAGTGATTTTCAAGGATGTCAAGGGTAAAACCAGAAGGGGAGCCACGCTGACCTCAAGCCAGGGCAGGCCTGGAGAGGGGAGCAGCTCGGCAGCCCCCAGGAGCTCTCACAGCTCCACGTCCGCCCGCCGCTGGGCTGGGGGAGGCCCTTGGGTGTCTTTCCGCCTCCCTCCRGAAGAGGGGTGAAGCCTGGAGCCGTGAAGGACTCGGAGCGCCGGGAGGCCTGGGAATGCCCTGTGTGGGGAGGGAAGCCGAGCGCTTCCTGCACGAGCAGCCCGGGACGGGGAACCCGTACGCCGAAGATGCTTTGCTTCGGAACTACTTGAGAAGGCACCTTCCTCCTGAGGTGCGGCGTGCGCTTGTGCCTGCCTTGTGTRTGTGCGTGCGTGCGGTGCCGCCGCGGCGCGGGAAGCTCCGGACTGCTGATCTCTGCAGACCCTCAGCACAACGTGTCTGCGAGCTCCTGTCGCCTTTCAGCCTCGCGTTCTTCAAAATTTGGTTTGAATCGCCGCCAGATGACAGCTCCTGAYGGGGCATGAACAGGGTTAGAAAGGACCTGGTGGGCTCCTGTGACTGGYCGGGTGTTGCAATGGCGTGAGGGGTTGCTCGTTGCTTAGGGATTGGCCATGCGTGTGTTTGTGTGTTAGTCATCCACGGTAAGAGACTGCAGGTAAAGAGCCTTAAAGTGCGGCTGCTGTCACGCTCTGCTCTGGTCTCTYGTTTCCCTCCGCCTGCAGCTCTGAAGGAAGCTCCTTTCAGAAAGAACAGTGCATTTCAGCTCCACACCCAGAAGCGTTTTCGTGTTTGCTTGTCCTCAGCATCACTCATGGGCATTTCTGAGTGGGCTTGCAGATAACAAGTGCTCTGGACAGGACTGCAGGGGAGACAGACCCAGGTCTCCATTCAGCAAGGATCAGCTGGGGGCTCCTTCTGCTCRCTGCATTATCAGGTAGAAGAGGCCACCCAAGGACTGCAGTAAATGTGGTCCCTTTTCAAGGACCACATCTCCCAGAGCTGAGTGTTGCCTGTCTTTGTGATTTACTCCACTGGAAGCAATACAGTGACCTGGAGAGCCACCAGGTGARCAAAGGAGGCAGAACATGGCTCTGAGTGATGCTCTCCCTGCCACTGCTCCGTCCCCGGGTTCATGAGGCCTTGCAGTCTGGTGGAATAGTGTGAGGAGAGCTTTGCGAGCTTGCATTTTTCACAGCCGTCACTAAATACAGGGATGAAGCCTCGCTAAGCATCGCTGTGGCCTTCCTGACAGAAGATGTAAGAGTAGGGGATGCGTTCAGGCAGCCAGAAAGATCCTCCTCCCGGTACGGAATTTGACAGAAGCGTGAGTCAAATCTCTTGAAAAATGGAAGGCTCAGTGAGGTCCATTATGAAGCCCGAGAGCTGCAGTCCACTTGTGTAAAACCTATCAAAAAATCAGCAAAATCTCCTTACAGTTCTGCATTTGGTCCCAGCGGGGCAGTGTTGCCTCATCCTTAAAAGGGAGAGGCTTGTCTCAGCTTGCTGCCTCCTGCAGCACAGGCTCCTCCGGGAGGTCCATGCGGATGCCCTTCTCCAACAACAGGTGAACTCTGTGTTCCACTGAAGTGGATGCCTCCCTGGAAGTTGATTTCTATCATGCTATTTGCCTATGTCCAGTGGTAACAAAAATATATTCCTGGAAAGAAGCACAAAATCTGTTTTTTTAAAGATGTTCTCTGGATTACSTAGAAGAAAGTGTCTGCTCTTTTTGGTCTGTGGTCTTTGATCTCTCGATAAATACCTGCTTTAATATAAAAGATGATCTGTTTTCACTTTTGATGCATGTCCAATATACTCATCCTATGGGACATTAAAGCGCTGATTAGGGTGAACAACATCACCCAGAAAACGCTGCTTGTTGATGGCTTGTGCCATGAACCTAACAGTTTGTGGATGAAACCACATTGAAGGGATGACCCTTCAGTAGCCTGTTGCACATTGCCTGGAGTGCCAGGGCTGCCGTGCACCTCATTCAATGGTCCCGCTTACAGGAGCTCTCTTTTTGTTCTCTGGCTTTGGAAATAAACACATTAACATGGGCAACACAGAGCATTAAAAGGCAAAGTCCAGGTGGGAACACACAGAGAGGCCAAATGTCTTTTTACACACACTGTGTATGGGAGTGAAGGGACTGTCATAATTGCATTCACTCTCGTGTGTGGACAGTTTCCTTGCCCTGTCTATCTAGGGGCTTGGCACCCATTTGGAAACCTCTCTAGTAAACTCCTGTTCTTCTACTCAGCAAAAACTACCTGCTAAACASTGCAAAGGTCCTGGCACTTCAGGGATTAGTGAAATCCATGAATCCTTGGACTCTTAGACTGTGCCGCTAAAACAACCTTTAGCTTTTAGCCCGTGTTTGCACTGGAGGCATCCGAGTTCCAGCTGAACTGCAGCTAGAACAAACAAGAGTACACCATAAGCTGGACCAGTTTGCTAGGGAGTTTGGGCATGTTTTAGGTTGTGCTTTGTTCTCTTTGCCACTGTTTATCCGAAAGGAAACTGGTTGGCTTGAAGTYTGAGACTTCTAAAGCACTAAGCAGGCAGTAGGTGTTGGATCCTCATTCCGCAGTTTGAGAGGCAGAGCGATGGAGGAATCAATCGCACAGGACGTAATTTAATGAAAAGTCAATACAGGAGGGAGCAGAGAAAGGAAGAAAGCAGTGTTTGAACTTCATCAGCAGCAAATTAATGTGTTGTGCATTTGTGCTATTTGAATAGAGCAGCTAGGACAATCATCTCCACACTTGTTGTGCTCAGGGATTCCTCTGATGAAAGCCAATCTAGATCAGGTACTTCTATGACCCTTACTATTGACTTGAATGTGTTTACAAGGCCCTACTATGCTAGAGGTCGGCTTCATCTGACCTAATTTTAATGATCAGTGAGGTTATTTAAGTCTAGGCAAGTTCTCTAGGCTCTGGCCACTGCCGGTGAAGAGGAGMAGGTGCCTATAGAGGGCAATTCTTCTCACACTAAAGCAGAGATCTAAAAGTCGGAATGAATCCCTCTCTGCAGGTGTYCCTTTCTCTCCTTTAGCAATAGATAGGCTGCTCTGTGGCAGGCAGCCAACACGGCAAAAGTAAAGGCATTTTAGTCCTTATCCAGAGACATTTAGGAGGCTGGTTGCAGAGTGGAAACGAATTCAGACACCTCAGGAGCCAGCCTGAAGCTCAAGCAGCTGAGACATCCCTCCCTTTCTAATCTAATAAGCAGGTAGTTATCAAGCCCAGTGGAATTCTTCCTAGGTAGATAAAGGCTTTCCATTTTTTGCAGGTTTGTCGTCTTGGCATTAGTATCCAGCGGGAAATTGCTGAGGCTAGAAGGGGCCTCTGGAGTTCATCCAGTCAACCCCCAGCATGTGTATCTGTGTGATTCATGAGTATATGTGTGATTCTCAACCCTCATACAAATTTTTTTTCTGTCTTTTGTAAAACCCAGAGATGCAGCCTTTTCAGAAAAGGGATTCTGGGGGAAAATAAAAAGTGACAGATGAGCACAGCTGTCCCATCCAAGCCTGAGAGACAAGCTGCTGTCCTGCTCATTACAGAACACAGAAGGGCCAGGTGGCAAGAGATCATTAGCACCTTTGAACAGTTGTGCTCCATCTTTTRCCTTTCGAAACAAGCCTGCAGGCTCCTTGTCTTCCCAGGGTGTACTGAAGGACTCTTGCTGTTACTTCATAGGTACAGGAGGAGGTGAGTCAGGACCTGGAAAAATTTGGAAACCGTTTGYGAACTGAGATCCAACCTCTAGCATGGGAATGTGCGTTGAATCCTCCGGTCTTTCGGCCGTACGGTGCTTGGGGGCAGCGGCTGGATCATATTATCACCTGCTCGGCCTGGAAGAGGATGAAGGAAATCGCAGCAGAAGAGGGGCTAATTGCTCAGGCTTATGAGAGAAGATACTCCAACTGGAGGTAACTGGGGATGTGGGAATGGGWGAAGGCCCCTTGGTGAAGGCAAGTGGCTTGGCGACTTGTTGAATATCCCTGGTTGCTGTCAGCAGGGTGTATTCAACATCTAATAGGACTGGACTCCTTTTTGAATAATGGATGACAGATGAGGCATGGATGAAGGCACACCTAGCTCTGCTTTGAACAGCAGTCTCCCTGTCCACTCTAATGTTCTGCATTAGCAATGATTATCCATACCTGATGGCCTACAGTTAGCAGTTGTACTCCTTGATGTCTCTTTCTGGATTCTGGGGCCTGGCACTTCTTCCCRCCATTCCTGCTTTACCTGCACTCATCATAATACAACTACATGGGCTTTTGCTTGCAATTGCATTGTATTCCAGAGAGAGCCTCAGGTTTACTGTTCTTATGAACTGCAATTAATGTGCACAGCTGGCAAGCAATGCCTTTCATCCAGCCCCTGCACTGGCCATTTCTCTGGGAATGAGAAGCTCTTCTGTTCCATTTCTTCCTGGTTGAAATTTTCTGCCCTCAGAAATGAGTGGCATGGTTCTCATCTGTATTGCCTGTACCCTTTTGGCCTCCCTTTCGTCATGTTTTATCCTTCTACTGTTGACCTGCTGCAGAACTTCTCTGGTTTCTTTTCTTTTTTTTTCCCTAGCCGTGTGCATCAGGCCATCAAAGTCTACTTATTTTCAAGTTTCTCTGGAGGTTTCAACTGTCCTCTGGCCATGACGGATGGAGCAGCCAAAGTCATTGAGGTAGGAGTCCCATTGTCATTCAGGGCACAGCCCAGGCGCTGGCAGCTTTGATCAGAGTCCAGGACTGGCCAAGGCTCCAGGAAAGCTGATCTGCCACCTGCATGTCCCTTCCTGGCTTTGTGACTCAGCTCCATCTCCCGCTCCCCCATGTTTCTCTGTTACTTATAAAGTCTTTGTGCACAGGCTTGTTTTTAGAATTACTTACATCACCGAGCACAGTATTATTGTCCACCTTGAACCTCGCAGGGATCCCTGCGGGGACGCTTGTAGGATAYACTCTTGTGAGTTAAGGAAACTATTGAAATTTGGTCTGGGCAAGATGCATCTGTGGCATTAGGATTTTTCATCTTGGTTTATTTTCCCTCCCCCCAAACAGTCACTGGGTATTCCTGGATCTCTGAAAAATGTTTTCGATCATCTGACATCTCGTGACCCCAAGAAGTTCTGGACCTCTGGCCAGTGGATGACGGAGCGCAAGGGAGGCTCTGATGTTGGTAAGGGTCCCTAGCTGGGAAATGACAGCAGTGGCAGCTGGCTGTGGTAGCAAGAACTGAGAAGATGGAAGGTGTGGGGAGAACTTTCAAGGCCGTGTAGCTGATTTAAGATACTTCAGCAGAAGTCATGTAACTCTTTTAGATAGGGCTACCTTTTACTAATAAAAGACCAAACTCATTCTGTCYACCAGTGCATGCAGTACACACACACATGCAGATACCGAGCTGCGGTACTTGCACCGATAGCCCACGAGATCTGACCCTTGATCAAGATATTGAGGCACATCCCAGGTAGAACTGAAGACACAGTCTTGGCCTTCCACTTTTGTTCCTTGGCAAGTGATAATAATAGCGGAATAGACCAGGAAATCTCAGAACTTCATTGCAAAGACAGAAGTGTGCAAAGGGAGTCAGCTACGTCTGATGAAGTAGCAATTGGGTTCCTGGGGGGAGAAGGTGTGGAATGAAAGCTAGAGAGGTGAGCATCACTGCAAGACCCTCTTCCATGGGCCTTTTTTTTTTGTTTTTGGCTGTGGTAGTCTCTTAAAAATGGGGGAGCTGGATTATAAACCACTCTATGTTTTTGCCTACAAAGTGCTGCCATTTTCAGCTGTTGGCCTGGAGCAATTGCTGGAAAGGGCCAGACTCAACAGAGGACATTTTCTTTCTAGTGCTTAACCCTGACTGCATCTTTTATCCAAGGCCAGTGAAACCGMTTAGCAGCTAATCCATATTTTGTCTTGATAGCAAGAGGTGATTTAAAAGACCTTCTGCTTAAGCTGAAAATCAGCATTGATTGATACAAAAGTTCCCATAAAGCCAAGATCTCCTGCTCCCTCTTACAGCTAATGGCACAGAGACCCTGGCCAGAAAGCAGCCAGATGGTACATATCATCTCTACGGCTTTAAATGGTTTACATCAGCTGCTGATTCTGATGTGACGTTGACCCTGGCGAGGATAGCGGATGCTCAAGGACATGTAAAACAGGTCTGTTTCATAGTGGAATACTGCAAAGGAGTGGGGAGATGTGCTTACTTGCCTTTTCTCATCATCATAACATCTTCTTTGTATGCATTTTTAATGGCCCTAGGGTTCTGGAGGTCTGTCCCTGTTCTTCTTGAAGGTTCAAGATGAGGATGGGAAGCTGAACAACATCAAAGTGCAAAGGCTGAAAGACAAGCTGGGTACACGCCAGATGGCAACAGCAGAGCTATGGTTAGATGGAGCCAAAGCAGAGCTAGTAAGTAAGATTTCACCTTCTTGGGACCGGGCTGGCTTGGCATGAAGACAGACAACCATGAAGAAGAGAGAAAAGGAAGTTTCTCCCACTTCTGTGGCTGGCTGTTTATTCCACAGAACCTTGCCCCAACAGAGCTGTGTACAGGACAAAGCTCTGAAGAGCTCAAGAAACTAATTTGATTTTAAAGCAATCCCAGAGGAGGAGAAACAAAAACAAAAAGTCATTTTAGGATGGTTATTTCCTTGATCCAGTTGGACCTGGCTGAGGGATAGTTCTGTGTAGCATGCAGGTGGGAATAAGCAGCCCAGGACCAGAATTGATCGTGCTGATATTGTCTCCAAAGTCACCAGTTTAGTCATGCCCAAGACATGGATAAAATGAGATGGCTGTATTTTAAAGCAAGCACATCTTTCTGGTGCCTGACGGCAGACAGAGTGAGCTGTCCCTGTCTGTCTGCCTCTTGACACCCAGACAGATGTGCTTCAGCTTCCAAGGACATGCAAAGGGAGGTTTAGATCAGCCTTTGTCCTTCACTGCTTTCAGATCTCTGCAGAGGGTCGTGGAGTGGCCTCCATCTCGAACATGCTGAACATCACTCGGATCCACAATGTCATTGGTGCAGTAGCTTCCATGAGAAGGTGAAAGCAGCGTCGCTCCCCTGGGGCTGAAGAAGCAGCTTATCAAAACAAGGGGACTCTGCAAGGCTTAGCATTGCAGCTGGTTGACATCTTAGGCCTCTGTGGGCACAGGGCTGGGATCTAGCCAAGCTGGAGTTGCCCTGTGGGTAATTTAGGCTTGCATGTACAGCTGAGTCGGGTTCTTCCAGTGGGAACGGGTGGGAGGGAAAGCCCAACGGTGAAGCAGGAGGATTGCTAGTCTAACTCTTTTACCTGGCTATATTCTCTAGGATGATCAGTCTGAGCAGGGAATATGCTCTTCRGCGGGTTGCCTTTGGGAAGCTTCTCAAGGACCATCCCCTCCACATGCAGACGATAGCCCGGATGGAGGTGAGGCTTCTTRAAGCTCAGCTGGATCTGCCAGGGAGACCGGAGCTGCTACTGAGAGCAGCCAACCTGCCTCTGTGTGCAACAGGCAGAGGTAGCTGTCTCCTGCTACAATAAGATGTATGCAACAAGGGATCGACATATTTCAGTGAGATTTGGTCTGGCAATTGACCTAACTTCTCTGCTGGACTTCAGCTTAAGTTAAATAACAATTACCTGGGAACAGTTGAGAGGATTGCCTTAAATTTATGCATGCATCTACTATGCCTCAACCTCTGAAGCTGGTCCGTAACATCTGAATCCAAACATTACAACATAATCTCCTAAATTGGAGTTAATGGACTGTTTAGTAGGACCCAGGAAGACTCATCCAACTTGCCTGGGAGCCTGTGCACAAGTAGAAGGGCTATGCACTGTTTGCAGCCAGCTTAAAGAATTCTGAGGGGTCAAAACACACAGACTAACTGGCCCTTGAGAGCAGGTCTTGTTCGCTGTGTGCCTGCTCAGTGCATAGCCAGCCAGAGAATCGCCTCTAGGCGTGAATCTAAGACCACGAAAGACAGAGAGGTATCAATAGACACTGTGTCTTCAAGAGTAATTTGATGTCTGAGCCTTAGCTCGCTACAGAGCAGCTCACTTCCACAAGACACGGGTGGCTTCCCACCCCTAACAGATCTTCAAAGGGAATGCACACAGTTCTGCTCCTCTCCCCACCCAGGCAGCACTTCTTAGCTTAAGCTGTGTAATGCCAACAGTTGTCCTGGGCAGCAATAGGTCTGTGCCGATATTTAAAGCAGCATTAAAAATCCCATTTGCAGGGGGAAGCGTTGGGGGAAAGTGGTGTCACTCACACCTCAATATAGCAAAGCTTCCTGAACCTCAACTTCCAGATTCCTCGTTAAGCAGCTTTCTCCCTTGGCAAAAGACCTTGCAGCTCCTGGTACTCAGCGGCTGACATGCATGGTCTCATGTTCTTCATCCTTGGAAAGGATGTGGATTTGTGATGTGGATGCCTGGTGGGAGCTTTGATCTTAATAAGCTTAATGAAATCAGTCCTTTTCCTGATGCTGGACTGCAGTGGCCATGAGAAGCATCTCCAGACTACYTACAGTCTCGCTTTGTGTCTTGGATGCTGGCCAGTCTGTCTCTGAAGCTGTGAGTCTGCACTGGAGGGGTAGCCCTTTGCCCAGGTGTGAGTGTTAGTGYCATGGCTCATCAGCAGATAAGGCTCACTCAGTCTGAGTCAAAAGTCTTCGCCAGTGAAGGACCCCACTTCTCTGCCTGCAGGTGCAGACCCGAGGGGCATTTCTGCTGCTCATGGAGATAGTTAGATTGCTTGGACTTGTAGAAACCAACATGGCAAATGAGCAAGAGCAGCTTCTCCTGAGACTGCTGATACCAGTAGCCAAACTTTACACTGGAAAACAGGTAAGGAACAACCAGCTTCATCAGCCTGGAGTGGGTCTGGGTGGCACATTAATAACTTCAGAGCTGGAAAGAAACATGATTAACGTGGGCAACAAGAGAGGTATCAAGTAAAAGGTTAAAAACTCTCCTGGAATATGGAATAGACATTTACTTTCATACACACCTCAGGCTTTTCMTTTCATAGAGAGAACTGTACTGACAGAGAAGCTCCTTGGATATTCTCTCAAGATTCAACTACTTATGAAGTCCTTTCCCAGTGTTGCTCATTTTTCATTCTGCAGGATGAAGACGTCATTTAATGAGCAACCTGCCAACCAGCAAATCAATGAGATCCAGCTGGTCCTATCCCAGCAGGAACTGCCACATGATATTAGATATTTCTGGATGCTTTCTCCTCTTGTGCAATGTGCTACATGCAACTACAACATGCTAATTCTCTACATTTTTCAGGCTTCTGCTGTTGCTGTTGAGGCCATGGAGAGTTTTGGGGGACAGGGCTACATGGAGGACACAGGCCTGCCAGTCATAGTCCGTGACACACTGGTAAGAAAGCAGTAGGAGAAGCAGAGACGGCTTCTTATGTGGAAGCTCTTATGTGTTACATAATATGTTCCAGAGTCCTCCAGAGCTGCTTCCTACATGCTCGAAGACACAGCCCTTCTCAGACTCACTCCAGCTCTGGCAGCTCTTTCTGAGTTGCCTTCCTGCTCAGCCCAATCATCATCCCATTCAAAGGGGGTTACAGCAGCCCTAGAGGAGAGGGAACGTGACTTTTTCCTGTTCCAAGAGCTTGATTCTTAGCTCAGCAATGGAGCTGGCTCCCTGACACCAATCGTTAATTCTCCTTTCCATTTGTGGTGAGGCAAGAAGTCTCTAGAGGTTTCCTTACCATCCCTTAACTTAGACCCATGTCTTTGTTGTCTCTCTTTCCACTCCTCTTGCTGTTGCTCCAAGAAGCTCCTTCACATCCTTTCCACAGTCTCTTCTACCCTGCAGGTGCTGTCCATATGGGAAGGAACAACAAATATTCTGTCACTTGATGTCCTGCGATCGCTCACTAAGAGTCAAGGGCAGGTGATGACTGTGTTCATCTCCACAGTGCAGGTGAGCTCACATCCACAGCACTATTCAGCATAAGTTGTTCACTGTGAGACAGTGTCATTTGGGATTAATATTGCCAGCTGAGACCAGTAGAGAATATGATCAAATTCAGACCTTTAGACATGGGTGCAGAAGGTGCCTCTCAATTCTGCTCTTTAAATAGCACTTACAAAACCAGAAAGTAGGCAGTATTTGCTTTGGGATCTTCCTGTGCTGCAAAAATTCACCTCAGTGCTAGTAATGCACAGTACAACACAGTGCAGAATTCTCACTGGGGGCTCTGGTCCATTCAATATAAAATCTTACCCATCCATCATATCTTTCAAGAACACAGTAGCAAGAACGTGACTTGTAACAAGTGGTTGCAATGRGCAACTTTATTCTATATTCTATAACTCTCTTCAGAGATGAGTGTCATCTTACCATCCTCTCATCAAGTTTTTTGTTAAAGCCAAAATAAATGACACAATATCTCCATCTGACAAAAAAAGGCCATGTCCACTCATAAGCTGATGAGCCTAACTGCTAATKAAAAGCCAACTGGTCCGTCTGTGGATAAAAAGTAGTTTACTCTGACAATGAAGGTAGGGAGTAGGGCATGGAAGAAGGGGAAGGTAGGTCTAAAAATAACCTGGAAAGGAACTGGTACCCACAGGCTTCCTCACTTATGCTAATTTAAGCTAAGTAGATACCCAAAAAGTGCCATACTTAAGTCTTAGGACTGCACCTTGTTGGTGTAGCTCAGAGAGCCCCTTCAGCTTTTTATCAACTGGATAATGGGAGAAATGATAAAGAATTCAGCAACACGATTCAGAGCAAATAATTGAGTGTCTGTACCACTTAGTACAGACTTACTAATTAGTAAGCTCGTAATGACTCCTGCTTCCCCACAAATCAACCTGCAAAGGAGACTGCAGGGGGAAAAAGCACGCGTTGATTTTTAAGCTGGCGTTTTCCGTTAATGGCGTGCTTAGACTGCCTCATTTCCACGGATTCTTGGCAACGGAGTGACTGGAGGAAGCTGAGCTGGGAGGGCCGTGCTGATACACGTGATGCTGCACGGGACAGCTTGTACTTGGCAAGTCTGASCTGGACAGGGCAGAAGCCTTTGCCCCTCTGCCTTGAGCAGCCCCGCACAGGGGAGGCAGAGGGGAAGGTGTCCTGCTCGCAGCACCAGCACACACAGCAGTGTTCCTGAGCCCACAGCACTTTCCTCAGGACTTCTAGATGCTCGTTACAGCTGGCAGTTCCTCTGCAGCACTGGTCAGGAACATGCTGGGTTTCTGTACCAGAATCAGGATGATACCCAATCCCTTTYTGAGCTCCAGTTGCCCCAATTCTCTTGGCTTCTGGGGACCTGGCTCTTCTTAAACCATCTTTACTATGCCCAGTTAGTGATGAAATCGTTCAGTCCTTTATAGAGGATTTTTATTATTGCATTCTTTTTCCTTTTTATTAACACTTCTCTCAAAACAGTGCAGTTTCTTTTACTAATGTTCATCAGAGATCTCCATTTGTAGGATTTGTAGCCAGACAGAGAAATGTCTTTGGAGAAAGCAGCATTGTCTTAGCACTTTCTTCTCTGAAAATCGTATTTTACTGGAATTTCCTCCCCCTGCTCCCCTGCTACCAATTTCTGCTTTTTCCTTGTGCCATTTGGCTCTGTAGACTATGGAATAACAGAGGACTGAAGGAGCTGCATCCATTTGGTTTTTGTTTTCTATGAGCACTAATGCAGTGACACCTTTATCTTCAGAAAGGGAGAAAATACAGAGAACTTTTCTTGCCCAGTGTGATTATCAAGAACCATAAAAAATSAGCTTCTTATATATAGGCAGTTTTTTGGCAAGGAAAGGAAACCTTCCTATCCAGAGGTAATTAGTCTGCAGCAACTCCCGAGAACTCATGGCAGGAACAGGAAGGGGGAGAGACAGTCCCAGATTCCCACCAACTGTGCTGGGTTTCAGATGGGTGCTGCAGTAATTGCACGCTATGCTAAAACATTATTCAATGGAATTCTGAGCCAAGTGTACTTTAAAATTCAATTACAWGTTGAAAAGTGACTCTAAACTAGCACCTGGGAACTCTGCTTATTGTATTTTAGTGGCTTGAGATTAAATTTGGTCACATCACAAACAGTTTTCTTTCTGAATACTGGTCTTTGGTAACTCATGTTCTGTARCTCAGGATCAAGGCTGTGATGCATCAGCAGTGACCGTGTAGGGCCAAAGACCTACCTGTAAACGGCCACGTGATAGTGCTTTTAGGTAATTTTTAGAATATAATCCCAGTTTTAACAGAGCAGGAAAAATACCTAGGTTGTTAAAGTGAGCCTACCCATCTGCTTCAAATATTCATGTGAGGCTTGTGCTTCAAGCTCTGTTCTGGATCTTCTCCCTGGTGCCGTATTTTTACATCGCCGTGATTATTGTTTGTTGTAGGTAAAATTCGTTCTGTCTTGCTTGGTAGTCAACAAGTGAGAACAGACAAATGAGTGACAGCTTAAATACKGCTGTGATAACCTGAAGGAATCGGGAATATTGGGGCTGTAAAGCTCTTCTGCTCTCCGATGACAGTCAGAAAAGAGGCGTACAACAGGCATGCGGAGTCTGCATGTGTCTGCCTCCCCTCAGGAGGCAGGAACTGGAGCAAATCAACATGCAGGAGGGAAGAACAGGAGTTGCTTCTGCTGTGAGCATCATCCCTGAAGCAGCTGGCTCGCCTCCCGTCCACAAATTCTTCCCCCCCTCTCCCTTTGCATGTGGAAAAAAMCAGCTTGGTCTTGCAGAAAACCAATTGCTTTCCATTAGGAAAAGAATGTGCAGTGCTTAAAAACAAATAAAAGGGTAAATTATTGGAGGGAGAATATAGTCCTTTTGGGTTGACACTAAACCCATGCTTTATCCTACTTCATCTACGTGGGGCTGGGTCTTTAGACCTGCRAAAACACCGAGTGATGCAGGACGGAGCCACTGGTGCCCCAGCTGCGAGCTCCTGTGCTCTGCAGCCCCTGTGCTCTGCAGGGCCTGGCTGCTGCTGCCTCCCGCCCCGCTGCCTCCGAGGATGTTTACGCCTTTGGGGTCTTTGATCTTTGCTGGCAGCAAGCTCTGAGCTACTTTTAAAACATCTTATTAGTATTCTGTGGGTTTGGGGAGTTCTTGGGGCTTTATGTTGGCGCTAGACCGACCCGCTTTAACGACGTTTTTGTATTCGCACAGCATATGCTCTGGGTATTTATTTACTGCTTTGCCTCGAGCGCAGAATAGCCTCCATTGAAGACCATGTTTTTCTTGTATTAATCGTCAGAAAATACAGGGCACCAGAGGTGTTGTGCATAGAAATATTASAGAAAGCAAAATTGGGTTCAGCTTTTGCAGCCTGACTCCTACTGTGCAAATGAGCTATTTGCTTGTGCTAGCAAGAGGAGCTGCATGATCGCCTGAGCACTGAAGGCTTAAAAAAACCCAAACCAACCAACGAAACAAACAAAAAAAMCCCCAAAAGCTTCATAAATAAGCTGCAAATTAGACTAATTAACAAGAAGCATTTCCTACCACGTGCTACTTTAAGAACTTAAATATGTAATGGTTCAGGCTGGGACACTGGCGAGGCCCTGCTYGYGGGGAGGTGCTGGTGCAGCTGGGCRCCAGGGCGGGCAGAGCGTCGCGGCGCGTCAGGAGCCGTGCGTCCCGTCCACCCCGCGCCGTCTCCTGGCAAAGTGCCTCGGAGCCCAGTGCGAGCAGACGAAGCTTTGGCCCCGGAGCCGGAGCTCTCCCGCCCTCGGTGGGCCGATCGCTGCTGCTCCGCACACGGCGCCGGGCCCGGCCGCAGCGGCTCTCGTGGCGCGGCCGTGGCCCTGCTCGCTTAGGAGAGGGCAACTCTTTGGAGCCTCTTGGCAGACCCTCACTTGAAATGCCTTCACAACACCCTTGAGACCCTAAACAAACTAGCTAAGCAGCAGCKCAGCGCAAAGGCATGGGTGCAGGAGCTTTTGAACCCAGGCAAGCTCCTGGCTTCCTTCTAGAAAGAAACGGTTGGATCAAATGGCAAGAGACAGGTGGGATTTTATGGGGCCTTCCCCCCAGACACCGCTTGCAGAGAAAAGCTCCTTCCAGCCTGATTCTTCCTCTCTGAACACAGCTCCAAGGTTTGGAAGGGAAAATACAAAACTAGGGGAAGTCACATATAACTAAAACCTGACCCAAGTGCTCGGGTAGAAGGTACAACAGATTTGACTTGGTCCCCAAGTGCAGCTGGAAAGCCAGCATGGTGATGCCACCTGCTGTGTCCAGCTTACAGGAATCCACTGCTCTTAAGGCAAGGTTGGGAGTTTGCTTTGGGTCCCGTCCCCTTCCCTGCTGCCAGGTGCCGCTCTGGCTGCTCCAGCTACGGCAGTGCAGGTCAGAGCCACGCTGAGCACCTTGCTGGGGGTGCTCACAATCTCCGTGCACGAGGCAGAGCCGCTAACTTTTCCTCCCTTTGGTTTTGTTGCAGAGAAAACTGGAGTCGGCTTCTAGCACTGAGAAACTGGAAGGTGCTGTGAAGCTGGTGCAGGAGGCTGTCAGACTCGTGCAGAGCGCTGGCTCCAAAGGGGCGGCAACCATGGAGATAGCAGCAAGAGACTTCTCCTACTCCCTAGCGAGGATCTATGCAGGTAACGGGAAAGGCCAGAATGGGGGATTGCAGTGTCCAGGTTTGGACGTTCTGCAGTGAACAGTGTTTGAAAGTGAGCTCAGTCACTCCTTCTAAACTGAGGGTCAGCTTGACACAGGAGAAGTACCAACCAACCCTTTTTCCTTACTCTTTGATGTTCTGGCTGCAGTCATTGCGTCTTACAATTTTTTCACAGGTGCTCTTTTAATTGAACATGCAGCCCAGCCCGATTCCTCCGCCACGGATGTCTCCACTGCTCAAAGGTAAGCAGAAACCTCCCCTAGYCCTGGCCATTTGCAACAGTTCCTCATGCGGCGCAGCTTCCTTTGTGCTGCCTCACTGAGAGATCCAACCATCTGCCAGCTGAGAGCTCAAACTTCACTATCAGCTTCCATCAGGACAAACAGCATCACTGCTCCTCCTTGCCATGRGGAAGCTTTCTTCTGGCAGCAACGACAAAGATCCCCACTGGAAAGGACTYCAGTGGTAATTTGTCTGTAATCGAATAGTCTCAAATTGTTTGCATTCTCTGTTCAGGTGGTGCAACCAAGAGTTGTGTCCTGTCAGCACGGAGCTGAAAAACGGCAGCTACGATGCTGAGGCAGCTTTCCTGGACAGCTGCCTGGTGTACGACGGGAGCCCCGTTGCACACAGCAAGCTGTGACTTGGCACAGGTACCTGGGAAAATCACAGTTGTAGATTACTGAGGCTCAGTCTAAGACAGTGAAATGTTCTTACCAGGTTTTAGGCAAAGGCTGAGTGATCACGTGCAGATAAAGACTTGACGCAGCATCTCTTCAAGTGCAACTGGTGTTCATGCTAAGGAAAAGCAACCAAACTCAAAATGAAATTTATCTGACRCTGCTTAAATAGAGAAAACTATGATTTTGATACATTTGCCTTCTTGCTTTCCAGTGTTGCTCCTAAGCATTCTTCCACCCTGGCAGCTGCCGGGACTCAGTTTTTTCTGCCAAGGCAACCTTGACTAATCTCTAACAATTTGTTCACAAGCCAGGTGGTCGGGAGGCGCCATTCATACCGGTGACCTCTGGGGCAACTGTGACACTTGATTGCAGACCCTGTGGATCTGTGAAACTCTGTAACTGATCTTGGCAGCTTTTTGGGAAAAGCAAAACCATTGTATAAAGAAGCTTCCCTTTTCTTAATCCTGCCATAGCTGAGGGGATGGTTGAGTAAGCTCATTGGGCACTGTTGTTCTGGCTGTGCTTTTGATGTTTCCTTTCTTTCTTGTCCCAAACAAACTTCGCTGTGCTTTAGAGTAAGCTGAGGCGGAGGCTTCACCCTGTAACGCCTCTGAGCAGGKGCCTGATCCTGTGAAAGCCGCTAGGTAACGCAGCTCCAGAGCCACGATGGGCAGCAAAAACATCCTAAGCCTCTGGCACTGGAAACAGAGGACACAATARTTTGGGATTTACATCCTCATAAACAGTTAGCATCAACATCAACTCTACTGTATGAAGCTACTCTGGAAAAGACAGGGAGAAGATGTCTGAGCTGCATCAGAACTGTACATGCTGGTAATATAATTAAAATAACTTTTGCCCTCTAGAAGGCTKATTAATTTTCTGTTTGTGTATCCTAATGATAAGGTCATACTGACATAGATTCTAGTAATCTAAGTTTTAGATTGAAAGCCAGTTATCTACCATCCAAGCAAACACCTGGACACTGATTGCATGCTTCTCCCCAAATCAGCACTTCAGTCTACCTGCCTGATACTATCCTGCTGAGAAAAAGTTTCTAATTGCAAGTTGCTGCTAACAGAAGAAAAACAAGGGAAGACAACTGGAACATATAACTGCAAAGAGCTCCGTGCAAGTAGGAGAAAGAAGGGGAAGAGACAAGAAAAGAGCTGTTTTCTGAGCACAAGTTACCCAACAGGTTGCTGAGGCTAAAGACCAGGGCTCTGAGAAGACCCTGCTGATCAAAGACCCCATCTCTGAGCAGAGCAGGAGCAGGAGCAGGAGCAGGAGCAGGAGCAAGGAGCGGTGCCTGGGAGGTACGGGAGCAGCGAGCGAACGCTCAGCGGGCCCAGCTGCCCCAGCTCAGGGAGTCGCAAGGCCTGAGCATCACTCAAATTGTGCAAAGACAAACCTGTTAGCATGACCAAGCACTGCTGGGCTGTTCGTTGCCACATTTCTCTGTGTTTGCTGCATGGCTTTAGGGTGAATAAATAATTCTGGCTTTTGGAAAAAGTCTCGTGTTGGTTGCTGTCAAAGAAAAATGTCTTGCACATGTTAAAACATAAAGCCACCCGTATTTACCCAGCTTTTGAAGCTGTTTGCAGAGCTGGTTATCGCCCATTTGAAGCCTCCTTTCTTGCTAGGTCTGGGGCTTTGGTGATACCTGCCACACTCGCTGCCAGTTCTGGCTTTCCCAGCACCTCTTCTTTTCAGTTTTACGCACATTTTTTGATCACTGGGCTTACTTCTTCCTAATATACAAGCTATGATTTGCCTAAAAATATATCCCACCAACCAGGAGGCCTGCAAAAGTATGAATACAGAAAACAYGAGGGACTGGAGAATTGTCACTGTGTAGGAAAATGACCAATTTATTAAGATCTAAATAGTCACTCTGAGGCTACAGCAGAATAAATGCTGTTACAAACAAAGAAGCACTAGGGTCTAACACTTTATACTGCTGCTAACCAGCTCTCTGCTCTCATAGGTTTGCATGTTGTAAAACATTTAATGTTTTCCAAGTAATTAATCAAGACGTCAGATGTCATTTTAATACAAATTCCACCAAAGAAAAAAAAAACGTACAATCAAATGCATCACTGGTTGCCACTGCAAGATAAAAATCATTTAATAACATAACTATGGGAAATCGTTTTAAAAAACATATCTGTTAAATAGTAAGGTAAAACTTTAGCAGCATTTAAAAAATTTAAAAGTCCAAGGAGTATGTAATCTTAAATCGCAAAATGCAACACTCCGAGCTCCACTGCTGGCAGGATGAGTGTAAAATGAAGAGATGGAAGGTTTTTATTCCTCTGTCCAGGAAACAGGATGCCCCTATAGCCTGTGGATGCTGGAACAATGTTTGTACASATGTGGCCGTGTTCAAATCTTACATTTCTGCTTTCTAGTTCCTTGCTCTCATGCTAGTGGCTTCCCGCTTGGATAAAGAATCAAGTTGAAATCTTGAAAAAAAAAAGCGCACACCAGGAATTCGGAGCTGCCTGGCACACCTCACGTGCTCCTCCAGCAGTCCCTAGGTCTGTGAAGGTCCTGAGCAGCCCTCAGGAGAGTCACCAGCCTGGCCTTTTAGAGAAGAAAAACCAACCCAACTGGGAGCAAACCTGATTCCCAGCAGCACAGCTGTAAATACCCCGTCCTGTGAGCRCACGCTGAACAGAAACCACATTCACTCACGTTCCTTAAGAGCCTATATTGCCGCTTTTGCTTTTTACTCAGAAAAGGTAATGCCACAAAATCGCTTCTGAGCAAGGCCAAGCAATGGAGAGTAACTGAAGATGACTCTGAAGCCCACACAGAGCCCAGTCTGGATCCTGCATGGGAACCAGTGGCAGAGAACTGGCCTTCCTCTAGCAGTGTCAGGAGCTGCTTGACTGCATCTCCTTCCAGAATGACCCACACTAGCACTGCCTTCACCTGACTCTGGACACGTCTAAGTTCTCTCGAGTCCTTGGGTTGRTATCTGTGAATAATTTGTGATCTACTAGAGGGCCATGGAGAGAACAAGCATAACATTTCTGTACGCCCCATTTCCATTAAATGACCTCTGCATCAGTGCAGGTTTGGTGGTGGTGGTGGGTTTTCTTTTCCCACATGTGATGTTGACCTTTGCAGCCTCCTAACTTGGCCTTCCTCCTGTGGGTAGAGGCTTCCTGGCTCAGGCGAGCAGCTCTCAACACATTTGTTGGGTTCGCCACTMGCTGAGAACCTCGCTAAGTGGTGCCCAGCCCGACAGTGTCACCGCTCCTCAGCGATTCCTGCTCCCACGTACAGCAGTCATGGACTCAGTCCCACCAGGAAGGAGAGGCTGAGGATGCCGTTGTCCTACCTGAGGCCAAGGGGGACTTCTGGTTCTCAAAGACTGTCTTTTTCCCTTCTCAGTCACTAATCCTGTTTCTGAGACTCCTGATAAGCTGTACAAATCGCCTTGGCCTAAGGAGATCATGGGAAGGAAAGCGCAGTAYGTAAAACAGCACCAAAGCTGCATGTCGTGCCAACACCACTGCTGCCCTTTGGGGATTTCCTGCTGCTTAAGAGCAAAGAGATGTTTCAAAAAGGTTCCTTACGAGAAGCTGATGGCCAAGAAGTGAATTTCTATGCAGCACCAGCTGCGAGTTCCTCTAGCAGCACTGCTAGACTGGCGGCAGGACGTTGCTCCTGGCTCGCGCTGCTGCACGGCCATCCTTTGCACTCYGTAGGAATTAAAAGTGTTCTAACTCCTCCTGACCACGGCCCAGGAGAGCCCCAGGGTTGCGCTCAGCGGTTGCCAAACAGAAATTAGGCAAGAATTAAGTGCAAATGTCCAGGGCTGTGAGTAACGGTGTGCACATAAAGTCTACAGTCACTGCACTGCAGAGTAATGAGTTACTGAAAAAGCACTTGGAGCTAACTCAGGTATGAAAGGACCTCTATAAAATCAGATTCAGGTGTATAATTGAAAACCCGCTACTCCTTTGCACGTTCTTAGCAGTGTACAACACTATATATGCTTTTCATTTTATCCTCAAAGCTATAAATCACCTGCTGTGATCATTGCCCTCTCCAAAAAACTGGTATATTATTCGATTACATAAATACCTTAAGATTATAAAGCAACTGTGCACCACGTCTTGTGATCAAAACACACCTGACCTAAAGTAACTCGGGAATGCTCAAGGAGCTCTTTAGTGCACAAGCGAGTTCAGGACAAATCCCTTCTCTTGACTTAAAACATGCAAGCAGGAACGGCTGAAGGGAGATGAGCTTCGGTGACGGACACGCACGCGGTGGGCTGCGGAAGCGAGCCAGCAGCCCTGAGAATACGAGAAGCATCACATCCTGSTGCAGGAGACTTCTGCAGGACAACCAGCACTTGTGTTTTCCGCCTTCTGGCAAAAGATTGAAGGTTTGAAACCTGAGCAAGTCTGGTTTGTTCCCCCCAAGAGCCCTGGGTCTACCAGCCAGCAGTGAGAATAAGGCAGAAAGTGTGCAAATGAAAACTGAGCTCCGCTCTGCCCCGAACGCGGCCGCTGCGCCCAACGCCAGGGCTTGTGCTAACAGCAGGGATGGCCTGGGCTACTTCTGCATTTGGGCCAGCATCACTGGATCAAGCTTGAGATATGATGGTCCRTTACAGGGGAAAAAGAAAAATGAGGTACCGAGGAAGGTCAGATTCCCCTACAGATCTCCAGCCTCTACGGAAACTCTAGGGATTGTGCAGGACAGTACCTGGTGGGGCTGGGTGGCTTGTGTCTTCTCCCCTTCCCTGGCACTGCTGCAGCAGGGAATCCAAGCTTAGCATTTCTTCCTCTGCGTGGAGAAGCACTGGTTTGCTGCTCCTGGCAAAGACACACCGCGGAAAAGAAAGCAAGAGGAGGACTGCTGCAGCCTCCTTTTTCAAAGGCCTTGGTATTTCTGCTGAACCTCAAATGTGTCCCCTATCAAGGACAGGAGAGAAAAATAAAAAAATTAAAAAGTGTGTTAGCAAATGCTCCCATGCAAAATTCTAAACTTTATTCACTTTATTTATATATTTAACAACTCTAAAGTATTTACTTCTTGCTTTGACAAAAAAAAAAAGAAAAATATAGGAGCATTTTACTCTCTTTAGGAGAGAAGGGTTATATATATACAGCTATGGAGAGATACTGGTTCCTCCTTTACATACAAAGAAAAATAATATTAATAAAAAAGTGCTTCATTGATCAAAGAAAGACTAAGAGCTGCAAGCATTTATTCACACTGTACATCCCAGACCCCCCAGACCCGTATCAAACCCTCTTGGCACCTGTCACTAGGAACTGCAGAATCTGCGGCTTATTTTGGACTGCCTGCCTGCACCACAAACCCACACGTCCGTGTGTAAAACGCTACCACGTCTCCTAAAATCCAACTTCTCAACACCCACCTCAGTGGACGAGCCCAAGAGAGAGGAGCTGTACGCCCGCCCTTCCCCTTGCTCTGCTTTACTTCACAGCCTAACGCCTAAAGCTCTGCTCCAGGTACTGACTACCCTCTTCTAGGAACAAATACCTAAGTATTTGCTCAGAGCGCTACATCTCTGACCACACACCCCATCTTTGTCTTTGCCTTTTCCTCCCGATGATTAGAAAACATTTCAGAACATGTAGCAGGGATGATCCCGCCACCAGCTGCTCATCCCATAAGGATGGAGGCCGCTGTGCTCAACCAGCTTCCCGCACAGTCATTTTTGGCTTGTACATCTTCAGCTGCCGCTGCAGCAGGGTAACGATCCTCTCCAGGAGCGTGGGAAACATCACAAGTAAATTACCTGGCCACTTCYTTCTCCATCCAATTGAACAAATGTTACAAGAGGGTTTTTTTCTGCATGAGACTCACTCTGGGCTTTGTCATTCTGACGCTGCACTGAGGAAAAGAGCTCCTGTCCCGACCCTTGCTTCATTTTTCTCTTCGAAAAAGCTTTCAAATCTTCCGGCAGGATTTTTTGTTCTGGAGGATACAGTGGGTTGTAACTTTGTCTCAGCAATAAACTGGGAAGTAGGGTATTAWCATATGCATTTCTTCCTTCTCCAATTGTACTAAACAGGTTGTACCAAAAGGAAGAGGGGGTGAGTACCTAAGGCTCTCKTTTAGACATATTCAAGACATTTATGATTTAATGAGGTGACTTTACAAGCTGACTCTGGTGGGGACAGAAAGAAGAACAGGAATCCATGATTTATTTAAGGTCTCTAATCCTCAGGCAGGATTTTCCTATCTGGAGTATGCTGAATATAGACTGAAAAAAATAAAAATAAAAAGGAAGAAGCATCCCAGGAATATCACAAACATCAGTGCACTTCTCATGGAGCGAGCCCAGTTAAAATACCAGCCCAGCACAGTTGCTGASGAGTCGCTTTGGATACTGCCCTGAAGGTGCAGGTCTGATCAACAGCAGCACAGTGGGCAGGAACCGCGCCAAGCGCACCGCTCCAGAAGCGGCTCTGCGTTCCGAGTAATCCATCTGACAGACGGGGCAAAGATAACAGTCTGAAGTCTCCTACTTTCCCACTTGTCTTTAAATAATGAATTGCATTTACAGACGGAGGTGCCAGTGTAAARCCAATTTCAGCTCGGCAGCCTGTTCAGTGCCCTTCTCACCTCACTCAAACAAGCGCGCAACTTTCCTTAGCCCAAGTTGTCCCGGTGTTCCCGCTCTGAGCCACAGCTAACCAGGCTAATAGCAATAAAACACATAGGTTATATCGTTAAATACAGAGCCACTGAGTATGGAAATCTGTGACTGAGTCTTCCTTCACACAGTTGAGGATAACTAAGCTCACTCTGAGAACAGAGAGGGAGAGTGCTCTCTCGGGAAAGAGATTCCCATTTCTTCTAGCAGCAACAGGTTCCCAAACAACAGTTTCTTGTTTGGAAGTAACAGGAGTGATTGAAAGCATTAGCATTGATGCTACACGTATTCACACTTTGCACGCTGACTCTGGACTGATTCCCCTCTTCTCTTTCCTCCATACAACTGTCTGTCTGCAACACAGTTCAACAGTGGGATATGCATGGATCTGGTTTGGGTGCCAGCTCCCTTCCCACTTCACAATCTTCCAGCAAACAAATATATATATATATATATATTACTATATATATACACACACACACCACGCACCCACACATCCATACACACATGCACACGCACAAATAGGACAGAAAGGGAAACGGGGAATAACTGGAAAAGGAGAATTCCACAGTCCAGTCGTTCGTCCTAGATTTCTGTCTTGCCGAGCACTGCTCCATGCCCCACGCTCCAAAGTGCATGGTTCCTCAGGCCTCCCGGTCTCCTCCCACCGAATGCACCAATCCATYGTGCATGTCCGGGGAAGAGTCAACACGGCCGTTCCCCCGTTCCTTCTAGGCTTGAGCTTTAGTTTGACGTGGCAGTGATGGGTTTATCCAGTTCAAGGTCAAGGCTGGAACTACTCGGGTGCAAGCTGCTGTAGCACGATTTGCAGACTCTGCTGGGTTCAAAGAGCTGTTGACTGGGAACTGGCACCTTCTGATTACAGCAACTGGAGCAAAACACATTCCCGCAATTCCTTTGGTCAAGAACAGAGGAGAAAGGAAAAAAATATATATATATATATTAGTAGCAATTTGATGGTGTTGCCCCCATTCTAAAATTAAACTAAACACCTAGGTGGTGTGAAGGGGTCCCCCTGAACACGGCAGTTACTATGCCCTAAATAAGAGACTGCATGCGGTGCATGACAGCGCTCCTGCACTGCTACCTTGTGAGCAAACAAGGAGCCTTCCTTCAGAAGGAACGCGAATTCCAGGAGGTGGGAATCACRTGTTCTGGCTCCTACTCACTTTGCAAGCTTTGCATTACAGCAATATTGGATATTGCAGTCCTGGGAGAAGGTAAAAGTCTCTGTTCCTTTGCACTTCTAAAAGGGAGTGTCAGGAAGAATCAGCACAGAGACATTTTCTTCTGTCTCTTTCAAGTCAGGAGGTTTAAAGCACGGGAGAGGTGGAAAAACAAAAAAAAACACATTTTTTGGGAGATGCAATCCTCCTGTTGCCCCAAYGACACAGTCTCTTTGGCAGGGCCCCAGCAGTCCCACACTTCTGCATAAACAGAGAGCCAGCAAGGATCATGCGAAGCCATGAGATGGGCAGCCAGGCTCATGCGCAGGGATGGTGGTAACGTTGCAGCAGGGTGAGCAGCCTCATACGCTGTCAGCTGTCAGTCAGTGGAGGCACATGCACCTTGCAGGAGCCAAGGAGAAGATGTGAATCTCAAAAATAATTATTTTCTTTTGCAGCACCCCCTGTCAAAAACCTGCTRCTGATCCAGCTAGTTCAATGAGCACTGCAGGGCTCTGTCTTCCAAAACTCATCCATTTTCATAAGGAGCTCAGAACTTCAGGGACCTGGATTTTTCACGTTCACCTCCATGCCCTTTTTATTAACTCTTTGGCATCAGGATTTTGTACCGTTATCATTTGAGTTGGAAAAACTTTGCTACTGCCACAGGACTGACAGAAAATTCTGCCTCCATCCAACAGCTTTGATTAATCCTTTATTGCCAAGAGACAAGAATTCCAGATGATGGCCACTGGTGGAGGGAAAATCAGCAAAGAGAAATCCCATTTCTCACGTCAGTGGGCTGATTTCCTCAGCTCTGTGCAGCACCACCTGGTTTCAAAGTGACAAGCCTAGCCCTAGGAGCCTCACAACCCTTTTGCAGTGCTTCTGAAGTCTTCTTAAGGACTCTGTTAGAAATTATTGCCAGAAAAAAACAGGAGTGAACACAGCTCAATGAGGTGCTATACAGACAGGTCCTGCAAAAAGCAGTTCAGTCTTTGCTGCCAAAAGAATCATTATCCTGCAAAAACTTACTGGACAAACGAGGTCAAAAAGCAACTGGAAAAATTAAAACAGTTACTTGCTGTAGTTCACCAGCCTGCTACCATGYGTCTGTTTTCTTGCATGTTTTATTGATGTGTGATGGAGAACAGTGTTTGATAACTCTTCTCCCACTAGCTGCGGAAAGCTCTGAACATCTCAGTTCCTTCTATCCGGGTGCACCTCTGCTATGCTTGAAAAATTAAAAATAGAGATGATAAAACACAATGGAGAACTGCTTTTCTCCTTTTGGGAAATGAGGTCCCCTTTTCTTGGTTAAAATCTTGACTTCTTACTAAATCACAGACTCATAGAATCCTTAAGGTTGGAAGGGACCTCCAGAGATCATCTAGTCTAACCCACCTGCACACGCAGGGACACCTAGAGCAYGTGGCACAGGGTGGCATCCAGGCGGGTTCTGAAGACCTCTAGAGAAGGAGACTCCACAGCCTCCCTGGGCAGCCTGTTCCACTGTTAAGACATTTTTCCCCCTCCTCCTCACTGCCTCCCTTGAGGTATCTATAGACATTGACCAGGTGCCCCCTCAGCCTCCTCTTCTCCAGGCTGAACAGGCCCAGCTCTCTCAGCCTTTGCTCACAGGGCAGATGTTCCAGGCCCCTGATCATCCTCGTAGCCCTGCGCTGGACTCTCTCCAGCAGCTCCACATCCCTCTTGTACTGGGCAGCCCAGACCTGGACACAGGCTCCAGATGTGGCCTCACCAGGGCTGTGTATAGGGGGACAATCCCCTTCCTCGACCTGCTGGAGATGCTCTTCTTTATGCACCCCAGGATCCCACCGGCCTTCTTGGCCACCAGGGCACACTGCTGCCTTTCTGTAATACTAACCCTTTCATCAGCTTTGCGCTTTACCTGTCTGCTCCTGCCGCCGTATTTTCACTCCTAAAAATCAGTGGTGATTTTTTTTGGCAGAATAGAGCAAAGCTACACTAGAGCTGCTTAAAAACACAGGGACTTCTCCTACAGTGAAGGCAAGAATGGAAAGAATTTAAAACAAACAAACAAAACCCTCATGACTAAACTTGAAGGATAATCTCTTTTTGGTTAGCAGTGAAGCATTCTCTGTTACTCAAATTAATGAATGATGGTGAGTGTTAGTGTGAAACACATCGCGGACTGGGCTATCAAAAGTCGAGTCCTAAATTGCCTTCTGGGAGACATCTGTTTACAGCCCCGTGAATCAAAATGCCCAACGGGTTGTGCTATTCATCCCCAAATCACTGCTAGTCACTTCTGTGCAAGTGAAAAACAACGGTGGGGAATAGACCGAGTTAGTTTGGAGAAGTTACCAAGAAAACGGAGACAGACAACAGACACAGGCTGTTGTAAATGCTCACCAGATTTGATCAACACGTTCAATGTCCCTGCAAGGAGGGGAGAAAGAGCTCAGAGAGGAACTAGCAAAGGAAGCAAATAGTGGCAATGAAGGAAGCTGGGTATTTTTATCCTTCTTAAGGCCTTAGAGAGTATGTGGTTTTCAACTCCTATTCACTCTCAGATAAAGCAGTGAGCAGACTTCCATTGGTCACTGGGCTTTATGAAAACGTAAGGTATAATTTGTTGTTGTTGTTGTTGTTGTTGTTGTTGTATATGACACTATTCCTTATTGGTCTCTATCATAAAAAAAAGATAGTGGCTTAATATGGAGAGCCTATTGAACCCAGGTTAGACATCTGAAAGTCAAAGAAAAAAAGCCACGTAAGGGAATTTTGCCACAAAACTTGAAACTCTTCAACAATTTTAACTGCTCCTGGTGTCGGAGGTGTCCCTGTGTACTAGTTCTCCTGAGTCTGGGCCTAGAAAATATAAATATAGATGCTAAAGGCCAATGCAATGAAGCAAAGAGGCAGGCTGACAATGCTGAATGGGATACTTTTCATGATGGATAACTAAATAAACAAACCCACTAGAAAGAGGAGGAAGGAAAGCATCACCTTAATTCCTACAAAATTCTTCAGGTATATATCATATGTTTACAATTCTAGTTTTCACCTGAAGCCATAAGGCACACTTCAATAAATYTGTATAAACACACTGGACAGGAAACTGGGAAAAATCAAAAACGCTCAACTTCTGCTCACTCTCCTCTGGGTTTGTTTATCTTTACAAGATGACTAAATGGAGCAAAATATAAAATGGACACAAACCAAGAAAGCTCCTTTTATCATCTGCAACTTCAAAAAGCAATTGAGCATCAAAATGAGAAAACTGCCATTTATCTAAATCATAATTCTTGAAATYATTTTCTGATGTCCACAATTTAGGAATAGGTTTTGTTTGAAAATGGAACTTAGAAACCAGATTCTCTTACTTAAACTAGAATATGGTCTCATCAAAAGGCAGCTATCACTCGCCACCAGCACTACCTACTGTGGCCTCTGAGAGTGACMTATTTTGGAAGGATAATCCAGCAACTTTTATTTCATGTAGGTGTCTCTTTCAGATTCTCTTGTGAAAGCAATTTAATGAAAAGAGAATAACGATTACAGAAGGAAAACGATTTCAACTAGGAATGGAAGTAAAGATGCTATTCAATGCAAAGCAGACAGATCAGTATTTTTATTATTTCCACTCCCTTAAAAAGCTGTGTTTGCAAACGGCAAACCGCCTGCAGCTTCACTTTGACGGTAAAAAAGGTTGGATATGTTCAGGCTGGGGTGGAGCAGACACCAAATATGCCTTTGGAAATATATACCCTGATTGTACTGAAACAGAACAGGAAAAACTGATCCATTTTCCCAAAGCTCTTGGTTCCTTTATTTGCTTCAGGAGCTTAGATGGTTCCCCCGCTCTGAAATTCGGTTTGAAGCCCATCCTTGACAAAGGAAACACATGTCCAAAGAAAACCCTTTCCTAGTCTAAAAGCAGAAGTGGTGATTGAAGCCCTGACCTCGCCTTCCTGTTACCTGACAGTGCCTCCTATCCTCTATCAACACACAGGTTACCTGCAGTGGTGCTTCCTGCTGGCGAGCCAGAACATGCTGTCACAGCCGTAGCAATGTGCAGCGAGGTGGTCTGGAAGCCATCGCGTCACCTGGGAGAAATAAAAGACAGAGACATTGTTTAGCAAGATCGCTTCAGCAGAAACAAGGCCACCTCACTGGAGCTCCCAAAGTCAAAGCAAAACAGCACGAGCAAAACATTTGTTCTAAGAGCACAAGCAGAGTGTTGCAATGGTGAAAGAGCAAGAAGAGAGAAACCTTCCCCTTGAAAACAGCTGCCCTGATTTTTCCTGAGATAAACAGGAAAAAAAAAAGGCATAAAGCCAAATTTCCTGATTTCTTTCTGTCTTTCAAAAACATCCAGGCCAAGAATATTTACAAAGCATGTGTCAGTGGAAGGCTCCTTTAGCTCTTCCTCCCCGCTGCAGCTTTACAAAGACAGTTCCCAGACAGTTGATAGCAGAGGGCTCATAGGCACAGGTACCAATATTCCAAGTATGAGAGACAGGCGAGTGCAAAGGAGATAGTTCACAGGAACTGGTATCTGACCAAAAGAAGGAGTGCAATTTGCATTATAGATATCTCATCCTAYGGAAGGAAAGAATGATGGATTTACAGGGACTTGGTCTGTACCTCTGTGTCCTGTTTATCCACCTGCTCCCAGCTGGCTTCAGAGAAAATCTCTGTGCTGCAGCGAGACAAGCAGTTCTGATCCATATTGCTTTCCGAGTCGGGTATAGAAGTCTGTTGGCAAACAAACACAGCTGAACAGAACTATGCCATATTCCCACTTCCGTGCAAATAATATCTGGATGGTGGTGAAGGGGAATGAAAMGGGTGTATCCTGCTAGGAAAGAGCAAACTAGATTCATCCAGGAAGATCTTATGCAAGCTCTATACAATGTGTGTGGTGGCAAAGGGATAATCCCATGTTGAAAGGAGCTACAAATGCTCCAAACTGAAGCAGTTTGTGCAATGGTGAGCTGTGAGAAAACGGGTCGCTTCTTGACCTTCTGATGATGGTGTGATGGAAGGTGAAATGGGTTTAAAACCTAGGTGTTAGCACTAAGTTCTAGCAACGTATTGGGTGATGTGGGAACTAAAAGCTCCTATCCGTGGCTCCAATTTCAGGGTCTTGTTTCCTTTCCATGGTTATTTCACTTTCAGAACTAATACCAGTAACATATACCAGCCCGAAAACCTCACATGGAAAACTAAGAACAAACCTTTTCCAGAGAAAGCTTTGGGGGAATAATGCAGCCTCAATATAGCCCAGCCACGGAAAATTGTATTTTTACTGACCTACATAAAACTACACCAGCCCTTAAATACATGAAAGGATCGAGAGTCTGGCTATGTCTGCTGGTGCCTGAGGAACTGGCACCTTGGGAGTTATGGAAGAAAACTCTGTTACTCCCAAGCGCGGGCAGAAATAGGAGATAAAGGTCAGATTCATTAAAACACTGGAATTTTCTAAAGGACAAAGTGATCTCACTCCCAGCCCTACTACACCACAATTTGCGAAGGCCCTTAAAAAACAAAAGTATAATAAATTAAGCCAAAGCTCCACATTTCCCCAAGGAATCCAAGCTCCTGCAATGCGAGAAGTTGCACCGAATTTCAATGACACTCGTCTGAAAGGGATGCCTGCACCGAGCACTGAACTGGGGAGGGCTGCGTACTTCACATCAGCATTGCTGCCTCTAACTGGAACAGCCAAGGAGCCCCCGAAACCCTCTCGTGACAAAGTACCTGGGACTATTCAGCACCTCTGCCACTTCTCAACAAATTAGGAGAAACAAATTTGGAAACCTCTTTTTTYCCCCCCCCAATTTTGCAGGCATATGGAGCACATTACAATGTGCATGTAGGAAAAGGATATTTTTGCTAAGCATAAAGCTAAGCTCAGGACCCAAGGGTACCGCTCTGTTTGCTGCTCCAGCACAAAGGCAGAAGCAAACTCTGTTTGAAAAATTCACTAAGTCTCCTCACCTTTCCCTTCATGTTCATCTCCCTCTCCTTTGCCTACCAGTTTCCACYTCTTTTCTCTTCCTTAAAAATATTGAGCCTTTGGAAAAACAAATTTGCAGCAACCCATGTAATTGCTTTGTGGTCAAAAGCCACTCTYCTGCTTGTTTTCTGAATCAGTGTTACATTCAAGCAACAGCATAAGGCCAGTGACTATATGTTTTTGGGATTTTTATTGTTATGTTTTAGCCAAAAGAAGAACCACTGCTCCATCTTTCCTTCCCTTTGCGTGCAAAACGCCAAAAGGTGTGTCCCGCCTTCTTGTCCCACTAAATGACATATCTTCAGAAAAATATCTTTCCCCTTGCACAAGTACAAGTGTCTCTGACACCCTGATCATCCTTATTCAACAACACAYCCAACTATGTGCTAACTTACTGCCAAGTATATAACTCAGCAAATATAATCCTTATCAGTGGTCACACTGAAATACAGTGAAAATATCAGGCATCATTAATTGCCACTTGCCATGTGTTCAATCAGCTGCTTGCCCTTTTCAGAATGACCTTGAGACTTTTAGAAAGCCCGATAAAGCTCCCTCAAAATCACAGCCTTAGTGAACTAAGAGCTGCCATTATGCTGAGAGCCAGACCTGGCCCAACTGGCCCACTGTTTTCAGCAGTGGTTCAATCACCCTGCCACTTACCACTTCATCTCCATAATCACCATTGAGACGCAGGGAGCTGTTCAGAAACTGGCTCTCCAGGCGGCTTCTCAATTCTTGCACTTGTTTCTTCAGAGTCTCCACTTCCTGCTGGTGCCCAGTTTCAATCTGGCGCAGGCGCTGCTGGATAACGTCGGTGTAGACGGGCATCCCGTCGTCGTCCAGGTGACTCCTGGCAGGTTGGTCTGGGCTGCTGGCTGGCTGCTGCTTCCCAAGATGACTAGACATCCATTTCTGGTGCAAGTTCCTCAAGTGAAACTGAGCAGAACTGCAGCTGGCTGCAGAGACCTGCCGACTCAGAGAAGCTTTCATCCGACTCTCCTCTCCATTCACGCAATGTCCATTTGTCGCAGGATATTTCTGGGTAACTCTAAACCCCAGAGGCTTCTCTATCACCTTGTTCTCAGGCTCCAGCTCTCCGTTACAAACAATCTCCTCTTTACATTCAGCTAAAGGCAAGGCACAAGGGGAAGGCATCGGGATGTGTGTGTTGCTGCTACTTGAAGTCCTATTTACTTTTGTTCCCAGTTTTTGCAGTTCTAGTGTGCTTTCCCCCTCCAGCCTATTTTCAATAGTTAGAGAAAGWTCATCGGCACTGTTGTCCATCAGATGAGGTCTACGGCAAAGGCCCTTAGGAATCGGCTCTTGATTTATTTCATTCTCTGTTAAGGTTTCGGTTGAACTTTCAATGTTGGAAGTGATTGCCTCATGCTGGATTGTGAGAGGTATTGGAAAGCTGTCCTGCAGTGTATTATACAGACCTTCCGATTCTCCTTGAAGCTTGCTAACACCCTCCTCCATATTATTTTGAGCATCTCTATTTACAAAACTCTCCAAAGGAACAGTTGGAAGTCCTCTCACCTGAGGTAACTTCTGGATAATGTTACTGAGATCAGCATGCTCATCCGGTTGTCCTTTAAGCTCAGAAGCACCTTGTGAAAGTGGATTTGACACTGGATTGTTCATTACAATACCTTTATCCACCTCAGTCTTTTCACAGATGTCACTGACATGCCCATGCAGATTTTCAGTTCTGTTCTCCTTATTCAGGGCGATCTCATCCTCTTTACCTACTGTCTCTAGACTACCCCGTAGGTGCTCCTCCAGAGCAACATCATCTTTAGTGGCTTCTTGCAAAATATTCTCCATTTGTCCCTCTGCTACRCCGGCTGCAACAGACAGTTCTGCTCCAACTGGAGCCCTGCTTTGTTTGCCCAGGCTGTCTCCATCAAAAGGATCATCCCCTGGGTTACCAAGGCTGCTCAGCTCCAGAGACCTCCGGTGCTCTTGCCACTTTTCATTTAGGCTGGGATCACTGCTACGTCGATTGGTTGTAGGCATGCTACTATCACAGGCCGTTGTCAGATTGTCAAATGATCTTGTCTTTGGTAACCTATAATGGTAAAAATAATCAGAAGCCAAATTTAGTTACCATGATTTAGAAACTCACCCCCAGTTAGGGCAGCAACAAYCTGCTAACAAGTAAAATTTTGTAAAGTATTATATAGGAGCACACTTTGATCTTCTATAGTGCAAAGTTGCTTCAGTGCTTTCTTTGCCATCAGCAAAATATATTTAACCAGACTTCAAACACTCCCAGAATAACCCCCTCACCAGAAGGCACAAATACTTAAGACTCTGGTCCCATCTCCCATTTAATATGTGCTCAGATTCATCTTACAAAAAAATGCAAAGAAACAGGTAAACAACCTAGAAGAAGGAGAAATCACGTAGCAAAAAAATTCAACTTAATGAACGACTATAGCCTGCAAGGATATAGGGAATCTTACAAGACTACAAAATATTCCGAACTTAATTCTGTTTGCTAATCTTCTTTTGTTTTGTTTTAATGCATTTGTTACACCAGGACCCCAGCTTTCCATGCAGATTATAAGGAAGGAAAGCAGATGTTCAGGCAAGCCAGGTGAACAGTCCCGCAAACGAGCGTATAAGGACAAGCCCCCTCCCACAGTGAGTATTCGCCTTTTTATAGCCCACAATATTCTCTGTTGATCTTACTTTACAGGACTGGATTTCTGGGCTCTAGGCTCACCTGCCCAGAGGCTGATCTTCAGGGCTGGAGCCTGGAACAGGGTATGGGGCACACGTGTCATCGGCAGGYGTGGAGGGCGAAGAGCACGGCAGGTAAACGGCGCTCCAGAGCAGGAGGTTACGCACGTGGCACACTGGATACAGCACCTGAGAGAGAAGAACACAAAGGCTGTTAAGAAACGGTCACTGCTCACTCTCCGAATGTAAAAAGCTGTTCAAACACGGCCGTGGCTTTCTCTGCTTATTCTTCAGCTACGAAGCTCTGAGGCCTTGCTAGATCTCTAAATAACCCATGGCAGTTTAAATCAATTACACKTGGCGGTATGATTATCTTTCCTTTCAGCGAAGGAGGCTGAGATGTCACAATGCCAACTTTCAGCTCCTCATGAATGACCTACTGCAATGTGTCCTGTGTSAATCTACACCTTAAAAACACTCCTGAGCAATTTAAACTTTGAAGAATTCAGTGGCCCATTGATACCATAGAGATTTTCTAGTGCATTGAATGATATCATGCCGTGAGAGAGCTGAACTCCTAACCTCTTTCCACCAGCTCCAATTCATCAAAGATAACGAACGCAGCCTTTAACGGAAGCTCTCATATGTGAAAAATTAAGCACATACAAAAATACTTCACTCAACAGGCAAAGACTCAAAAGGGAGTCCGTGAGTATTGAATAAGCTTTCTGCTTCACTTTTTAAAACACCTTCAGTTACTCTATCGATTCCACTGTTTTCCCAGACAACTTTCTTGTGGAAAAGCAGAGGACAAGCGAGAAACAGCCAGATGAGCACAGGGAGGAAATCTGGGATATCTTGGTCTGATGGATGTTGCTCTTAAATTTCTGTATTTTTATAATATACGTGGCTACATCACAAAGGCACCTTATAAACACTGAAACAAAAATCACGAAGAAATCAATGCAAGAAAGGAAATTACCCAAACTCCTACATGCAGACAAATTAGCCAAACTGGCTTAGTGCAATATGGTATAGGATTTACTGAGAACAGGGGCCAAGTCACTGAGACTGCATCTGTTTTGCAACATACAGCATGTAAGGGCAGCCCCAAGGACACTGCTTGATTTGAAGAGCACTCTCCAGGCTCCTTCTTGGCAAACTTGCTGGTGTTCCCAGAGAAATTCTCTTTCTAGATGTACCCATAGCTTTAAAGGTTCCCACATATTATATTCTGCTGTGTGGCTCAGGCTTCCAGCTATCACGTATGATGACAGTGATAAAAAGGCATGAAGGGCTCCAAGGTTACCCGGTGTAATGACAAATGGAGTCTGCACTTAGTGCAGGCTGCACGTGTGCTCTCCACAGGAGACAGACAAGGATAGAGGGCCGACGTGAAAACAACGATGATCCTGTTATTTTTAGGAAAAACGTAAATATAAACTCCTGCAAAGCCAGGTTTTAATTTTATTCTAAGAGACAATTAAACTCCTCGTTTATCATATGCAAAAGCATAGCATAGTCCTTACACTTGAGTCTACATTGTCTGGTAACTTTAAAAAGTGTTTGAAGAATTTATGACAGTCTTTGCTGTCCTCAGCATAGTGATAATCAATGCCCAACTGTCTGTTCACATAGYGTGCTCGCCACTGCATCGTGCCGGGTCCATCATATTCCATCTCCATCCAAATACCTACATGCCCTTTATCAAGTACACACAGAAAAACCCTGTGAACCCCTTTCCTAGAAGCTTCAGTGAGCTGTTTCTGTGAAACCAAGACAAAAAGATRGAAATATTAAGAGAAATACAAATATGCTAAGTAACATTTACATTTTCTGTTTTGATCTGACATTGATACAAACTGTAGGCAAAGGTTTGTGGGCAATCTTATGACATTCCTCTGAAATAGCCCAGTTCTCTAGAAAGGTCTAATTGACAAACACACACACAAAAAAWWTGTTACAAAAACTCGAGCAAAATATTTGGGCACACAAAATACGCTTCCAGGATACAGGTATTCCTAGGTTGCATTTGATATTTTACAAAAGTCAACAACAAATAATGTTATGTGAATATTTCAGCCTCAAAGCTTTGTGCTGGGGAATGCACAGCATAGATAAAGCTTGAATGAGTAAAACATAAGACTCAACAGACTGTTCACTAGTAAATATTGATGAAAAGAGAGGAGGCATTTTCAGGAAAAAAATGCACTCTCCGCATTGTATTCATGAGAACAGGCTAGCAGTATCATTTCTCACTGCTATAACTTGTGCATATTCTTAATGCACGTGCTTCTGAGACCATTATAGCTGGGAGCCCCTGAAAGGACTGTCACGATGTGGCGTGGAATAAAGGTTACATACAGTTTCAGACTGAGAAGAGTAGAGCAGGTTCTTGAAGGCTTTATTTGCTGCCCGCAGCAAAGACCAGACAGAACAGGTCCGTTCCTGCGTGTGTTTTTCTCCTCTCTCTTTCGCGTTGTTGCACAGGAATGTACCAAAGAGGCAGGAGTAGGTGTGCTGCACCAATTTGACCTGCACAGACCAACACGAGCACAGTTATATGGCAGAAGATAGCAGCTTATGGAAGAATTAACAAACCACACTTAAGCAGCAATGAATCTTCATAAGGCCATACAGCCCTTTCCTAAAGAGTGATACACAAACATACTTAACATGTCACGGAATCACAGAGCAGTTGAGGTTGGAAAGGACCTCTAGCGACCATCTAGTCCAACCTGCTGCTCAAGCAGGGGACATCTAGAGCCCGGGGCACAGGGCATTTTTGTCTTCCTAGAAAAACTTAATTGTGAAAGAGCTCAATCAAAATGTAAACATTTAAAATCATAAAAAAAAAAATAAAGGCAGAATATTTGTTCTGCAATCAAGTATAAAATTCTTGCTGTTTCAAGCTCTTATGGCAAAGGGAATCATGATACCTCTTGTGGTAAAGCATATATATGGCAACAGAAAGGCGAAAAAAAATGTTGGGGAAAAGCATTAATTTCTGTACGTTGGTATAAATGCACACAGCACACACATCCAGTCTTGGTCATTACCCACTCCATGCTCTGGTCCCAGTCTAACAAAACAGCTTAATGTGAACTGTAAACACATGAATAATCTAAATGACTTCAATGAGATTATTGAGATGTTTAGTACTTCAATATTTTAACAAATTAGGGGCCAGAACACCCCCTTAGGGGAAAAGTATGTCCACATATAATTCCTGAAGATTAGCAGATTGCTTTGAAGCAGTCTGCTAGCCAGTTTCTGCATGTCATTTAACTGAGCTAARCTAGGACTGTATATGTATTTGGTCACATGGCTGAGCCAGAAAGTGGCAACTCTAGTCAAGTATAATTGTTTAAATATGCTTTAAATCTTAATGGATGTAATATAGATGGAATATATAAGAGGAAGAAATGTAAAACCTGAATGGAAAAGCGGTTTTAAAGGAGTCTTCTCAACTCAAAACATAAGATCAAATCAAGGAGAAGTTTACACTGGCAGTAACTATGATTTTTTCATGCTCTCTAGATACATTACACAGGAGTTATTTCAGCACTTACTATGTAAAAGTATTCGATTCATAAAATTTCCTTCTTTCTTTTAAGTTTAAAGAGAGTCTTTACAGATGCTGCTTTTGTTTCAAGAGTGAGTAAACCTCTGGCTCCCTGAAGGATACAACTACTCTTGCCTGTTGTATTTGAATAGTTTTCCCATTTCCCTCATCAGGTTTCAGCCTATCCTAGGTAAATGGGAAAATCTGAAACCCTTCAGGGCTCCTGAGTATGTTAGTGCTGGGTACTGGTTTAGAAGTATTCTATAAAACAGCAATCTCTCAAGCCACAACTCACAAGGAATGCTTCGTTAAACTCGAAAGAGCAAGGAAACTGCCTCTGGAGCTGATGGACGCAGTCCAGCCACTGTAAAAACACTGGGCAGCGCTCATTTAGGTCATCCGAATTCTCACCATGGCCACAGCGATCTGCAAACTTGTGGCCAAAATCCAGCCACTCCGTCTCCACTAGCACCTGGAAACCCTGCAGAAATGAAAGCACAGATGAAAGTTTCTGGGTTTTTTTTGCTTCAACTGCAAGTTTAGAAAACTACAGTTTTCTAAAACAGCCCAAGACTCATGGGAATCACCTTATTATGACGCCCTCACTCAATCTGATTTCACTTTAGCGTTAGCCACATTACTTATCTGTACTTCTTTACCCAATAGCTCTGTGTTCTGAAATGGTGCAGAGCGAAATTAGGACAGACCAGAATTCCCAGGATTACAGGAAAGGGAATAAGRCACATTATTTATTCCTCACTGCCAGACAAAAAAGATCCTCATATGAGACCTATCTTGGCAAAAGAGGAATGAGTAGGAACTTGACCGTGCTCAAAACTCTCTGGATTACAGTAACTGAGATTAGGACAGAAGATTAGGCACTGAGATTAGGGCAAGTGTTTCGGTCGAAAAACAAAGCAATCCACCCACGACAGGACATCCGTATTCAGACAGGGTGCTTGCCTGGGCATACACCAAAGATAGCACATCCACAAGTTTCATAAAGGTTGAATTATGTGGTTTGTCCTGCAATCTAAAAGGCAACATTTCAAAATAAGGTCTAGGTTAGAAACTGAAGGGAGACTTAGTCTTACACAGCCTAAAACAGTGAGAAGGCTTTGCTTCATAGGGAGAAGAAAATTCATAGTGGATGCTTATTAAGTCAATGGCTGTAATTTAGAGCAAAAAAGAATAGCTTATAGGTGAAAAAAAAAAGAAGGTACAAAGCTGAAAACTCATTTTTCTGAATGTTTGTGATCCTTGTAAAGAAAAATACAACAGCTCTGAGGRGCCATTTACACAGCACAGTGTTCAGACACGTTCTGTTCTGGAGAACAAATGCACCTGCTGGTAGGTGGAATCTAGCCATCACACCTCCCACTACACTGAAAAGGCATGGAAGAAAAATCAGACTGAAAATAAAACAAGAGAAATGGAACTAAACGACAGACACACAAAAGCGTAGCTAGCAAAATTATGCAGCTGAGGAAAGTAGAAAAGAGAAACGCTTTGTATCAACAAGGGGCTGAGACACTGAAATGGTGCTAGAAACACTCTGCATTGCATCATCCCAAGCCAAACAAGGAGAAGCACAATAAGCAGGCAGTTACAGCAAAGGGGGAAAATACAATCTCCTCTTACACCAGGGAATATTTACCCCACRTGTAATTGTACCTGCAGACTATATTTGGTGAACTTCTGCTAGCTCCAGTGCTTTTCCTAGTGGAAAAAGCTGAAATCATTTATTCCCAAAGTTCCTGGCAAAAGAACCTAACATCACTGCACCACTTCGTGCGCCAATGGATGGTCTACAAACCTCTGTGGTCCTGTAATAGGGATCGAGCAGCAACTTGGCCAGCGCCACTATCTGCGGGGTCCGGTCCCAGCCATCTGAGCAGTGCACCAAGACCGGCCGCTGGTCTCTGTCCACGGCGTGAACTACGAGCAGCGCGGATTTCAGAAGCACAGATAAGTGCTGCAGCCACTTGGTGCTTTCCAGAGCTGACAACCAACTAGAGAAAACAAAGGAGGTGAATTTTTTTCTCTTCTGAAATGCCTTCCAACTTTGATCTTTGAATTTATCCAGTCACAGAATAATCTTTATTACATTCCTAAYCTGTGAATGTCATCCCTTAATATATTTTTCCTTTATGTCTTGTTCATGTTTTCCCAAATTCACCAGGAACAAAGCCATGYAGGCTACCCAAGGAATGGCCAGTGTGGGTATGCTTGCTGCTAAGACTTGTAAGCAGATGAAATCTAAGCAGGTCACCATTACTTTCAGCAGCAGCTTCTGCTGTCTCACTTCTTCTAAGCTGAAGATTCAAATCATCCAGCAGTGACACTATCTGATCCTGGGACTCTCCGACAGGGAAAAGCCTCTGCTAGAGGTATTTCCCACCTTGGCTTTCCAAACTATGCAGTAGGTATCTTAAGGATCTTAACCACAGGAAGAATCTCACAGTCAGTTTAGCAATGCTGGCCATTCTGGAGCTCCTTAAACAAGCAGGAAAGATCCTTAGCAACAAATTCAAAACAAAGTGGTAGAGGAAACAGGTCTGTCCTTAGGAAGAGCCAACCTTAGAAGCTCCTTAAATAGAGAAGCTAATTTTCCCATGGCATTGGAAGGCTGTCTCCTGATAGGACACTATAAATATGTAAAATTCATGGCCCAACACTAGAATTTTTTGAAGGAGAGCTATACTGTTAAAACTGAAGATCCGAAAAGCAGGTATGACTAAGTGCTGCCACTTACATCCCCACCTGCAAGCAATAACATTCTCAAAACATATCAAAATTCAGGGCTGAATTATAATCTCATTATTTGTTCATTTTCTGAATTCACTTCTGGGATAATGAGCCAACAACTTTCTTTTGCTCAGACTCTGTGGAAATGAGAAATACAGCCAGCATAATTACACAGGAAAGGTTCTAAGGGAACAAACCATTGGAGTGCAGTTTATGAACAGCATCGAGAAATGCAGAAAGATGTCAAGAAAGGCAAACCCACTGAATATCCACTTACTTTCCTGGATCTGGCATTTGTGTGCAGAGCAAACGCAGGGACTGAAAGCTCTTCCGGATAGAGTGAATGTTTGCCATCCCCATGAACACTACTTCACAGTTTGGATAATACTCTGTAGGGAAATGTCAAGAAAAAAAGGAAGAAACTAAAACCTACGCTCATTTAGTTTCTGAAAGAAGCTTTTTCATAACAACAAACTACTGTTGCTGTGGGCAGACAGAGTAAGATGTTTACCAATATTCTGTAGAGGAGAAGCCAGCACTTAGACACCAGCAGGGCTTCCAGACACTACAACACTGCACAGTGAAACAGGAAAGAACTAACAAAGTGTTTGTAGGTTTGTACGTTTATTTTCAATACTCTGAGGGAAGGGAGGAGCATCACAAGGGTAAGAAATACATAGAGAATGTGGTCCAAAATACTACATTTTCCTTCAGAGTTTGCTACACTAAATATTTGAGAAAGTCAGCTCTACTTAGGAGGCAGTTTCAGGGCAGAAAGCGTCCACTGGTCAAAAGGAGCATCCATCGAGATGCAGAATTAGTTAATAAAGTAATTAGATGGCCCTTCCTAGGTTTTGCCTCYGTGATGATGCTTCTGTCTGCAAAAAAAAATGATGACATGATAGCTAAAATGGCCTTTTCTAGGACAGAAAAGTCAGGATGTGGAATATGGCATATGGATTGCTTGCAAAAGAAAAGCTGGTACTCACTTAAGCATAATTTATATGTTTTGATTTCTTAATTGTCATCCAACCCAACAAATTCTGTCCCAAACCAGAGCATCCTTTTGGTGAGGGACTGTGTAACTGCAGTCAGAAGTGACTGACACTAATGCAGAATTCAAGCATTTTTTTTGTCTTTTGAAAACTTGGCAATACCTGTAGAAAGCGTATCAGCAAAAAGGAAGCACTTAATGCAAATCAAATTTATTGAAGGTGACACCTAAGCTCTTTGCAAATTTCTTTGCAAAGAATTCAAGAATCAACATATAGCAGGAAAATTAAACCTCTTGGGTAATCTGCTTTTCCGTTCTGAAATTTTATTGTGACGATAAGTTATTTTATAGTTTTGAGATACTGAATAAAAAATTCATCTCTCTCTTTATGGTGGCTATATATCAATGTGTAGCTATTACAGCAAAGACCAAAAGGGGGGAAACATGCTTGAAATACCTTTTTGTTGTCCTAATTTTGCTTTCTGGTATTTTTCTCCACACTCTCCAGCCARGAAATTTTAATATTCACATCCAATAGTGACCAGAACATAATATCTTGTTTAGAATATAAAGAATTTATGGATGTCAAAGAATACAGAAAATGATGATGATGAAGGTCTCACAAATGCATGGCAAATCAGGCTTTCCATTGCCTGGGTTATGGTACACATGCTGAAAAATGCTGCATTTTCATAAAAATTGCTGAAAGGTTGTGCTCTGCACAACCACCCTGGAATATTATTAGCCTCTACAGTTATTAGATTTTTGTTTAAGTTTTTTAGATGACAGACCAGACAATTTAGATGACAGATGGGACAACTTTGTCTCTTGTAGTTTATATACTCGACTTACTGAGGAAAAACTCATGAACATATTCCACAAAGTTCAACGTATTTTGCATACTGTTAGCAGATGATTTTATGTTCTGAAAAAAAGAGAATTAATAACTATGTTCTTTTGAAGGGATTATGTGATAACAACTCAAAACTTTAATGCAGATGAATGGTATTTGCCTTCATGTGGTCTTTTAAATATGCAGCAGTGAAGTATATCACTGTAATTACTGTTGAACAAATCCTTTTGATCAAGTTCATATAAAACTGAGAGCTTCACTGCTTACCTGGGCATTCACAGCCTCCACCTTTGGCTCTGTTAGCCACAGCTGCTGCATAGGATCGTGCATCCAAGATCAAAAGCTTCTGAGGCTGAATTGCCAAACTCTCTGCTCCTGAAGCGTTAGAGATTGAGGAATCTGTGGAAAACAGGCAGCCAGAGAAAAATAAAAGGGATATTTTAACATCACTCACTACAGTAATTCACACAAGCTCAACAATGTATATGYACTAGGATATGCACAGGAAAAGCAGAGAATGCCTGAATAAATACAAGGGATTTCATCTGTTGCAGCACATTCAGGAGACTAAGTTCTTACAGAAAGCTCTAGCTTGCTCAGAAATGGAATGGCGACAAACTTACCAAATTCCACATCAGAAAGATCCCCTCCATTGGAGAAATCTCTGGAACAATTTCCATTCATTATCTTATTACTGTTGGACCTTGAATCTGATGCACAGGCTTTGGCTACAGACTGGACGAGGTGTTCGTCGTCTGCATTCCTCCAGCCCCACCAACTGACCTCAGGCTGTCCGCAGCGGGAAATAACCGCTCCATTACTCTGGTGCCTGGAAAAAAAGAAAAGAATAAAATGAACAGTGATGATCCTGTGGCAGAACGGGGATGAAAAACCCAGAGGGCATTCTATTTATTTAGAAATAAACTGTTATTATTTTAATTCCTCTCAGAGACCTCTGCGTATTTCAGCAGCTATCCCCAACCTGTGATTCAGAAGCAACTTAGTCACCAAGTTTCCCTTTGATTGTGGCTACAGGAAACTGAAAATCAGTAGTCAAAGTCGAGGTTAGGAGGAGAGATTGAAGCATTTTCTCCATTAATATTGTTGCCCATTGGCCAGCAAACACTGGGAACATTTTAAAACACGGACCAGTCTTTCAAGGGGTATTCGACCACCCCCTGGCTATCTAGGCCTCCTGCTGTAATTTAACAAACTAGGTATGAAAGCTCAGCTTAACTCATACTAATTTAAAAGCCAGAAGCTAGTGAATAACTCTAGATTTAAGCTTATTGAATCAAAAGATATCGGTAATGAAATCTGTGAAGGACGTTCAGGCTGTGGTAGGAAATTCTTGCAGGATTTGGCATGCTTTCAGTTCGGTGATGTCTCAGGTTAACTGAAACGTCACCTGTGCACAACGATGCATCCCCTCCCAGACATCACCTGGGAATCAAAGGCCATCCTGGACCACTTTTCAGACTCAGGGTTCTCCTAACTAGAAACCAGTGTGTGCTAGGTGTTACTTCACCAGCTAAAAGGAAACCAGCCCATTTCTCACCATGTTAAATACTGGCAGTTTTACTCATTCTGAGCTTTGGTKTTATTGTCTGTTGAAAATGAGCTGTCTTACAGCCTGCCCTGCAGCCTTACAGCAGCCTTACAGCCTGCTCGGTACAAAGAATTTGCTCGGAAAYGATCTGAAAACCTAAGCAGGAGAGTATAAAGCAGCCCAGGAAGGTYCCCCTCTCCTGAATTTCTTCGTTCYATCTTCTCTTTTTCATTTTCTTTCCCTTTTGGGGTTCCTTCATGTGCAGGCCTTCTCCATTGCTCTTACTGACATGAAACARGTAGTGTTTCCTCTGCTGCCTCTCAAATACTGGTCATATCCCAGCAAAAATTTGGTACAGAAAAAAAAAATAATGCTTATTCTAAAATGTGACTTACATTGTAAACACTCTAAATATCAATAAACTTCAGAGGGTTAGAAAATAGAGAAATAAGCTTATCAATAAAAGACGGGTCATTGAGATAAMTCACGAACGATCTAACTTGAACGTAACTACCTTATTTGGGAGAACGACACTAAGATCTAAAAAAAAATCAATTTCTGAAGAGTTAGCATTGTTTTAAAATKTAACCTTTTTTGTTCTCCTAAAGAACAGATTTTAGACACAATGGAGATTCCTGGAGCACTGTAAGTACACTCTCTCACAGCAGATTAAGAAACTCACCCTTGTAATTTATATTAAAAAGATTACTGAAATTATAGTGCTACTATAATTTCCACTTGCCTCCCTGCAGGCATAGTGCAGTGCTGCCAAGGGAAGATGTGCTTCCACATCCACTAAGGTGTCTGTGTCTGCCATTGACAGGGTTCACACATTCTTCTTGACTTTCACTAACAGCACCTCACGCTCACAGGACCTCAGCCACKGTCTGAAGATTCCTCCCGGGCCACATGACAATCGGTGGCGTTGAGGAATGGAAAAACCCGGACTTCTGCTAGGCGGTCCCCTGCAGTTTGTTGTGATGCAGCAAATAGAGACACATCAGGGGTGTTCCTGCAAGCAAACCCACCGACCACTACAGTTCCATGTCAGCCAAGAGCTGTTGAATTCCCTCTCACATGGCAATTGCCCAGAACAGTGAGAGTTATCCTGGATTTTTATGCAAAACTGGTTTAAAATAGTGGGCTMTGTCAGCTCTCATGAGGAAGAAGAGCCACCCCAACTCATAAATCTTAACCTTTTCCTCTCACCACCCTAGTACACAGCTAGAAAGGTGTCACAAACCATTCTGCATGTGTCACCAGAGCTGTCCAGCTGTCCACCTGCCAGGTGCTTGGGAGTACCACCTCCACAGTGCAGGGAGGTGTGTTCCTAAGGGAGCTGCCTCATGCTGGTCATTCAAAAAATGACACCAACAATGCAGTACAGGCTCCTTGCTGTGAAGACTTAAAATATCATCTGTGGTGATACCTGTATTTTAAGTGCTTTTTATTGTTTTGTTTTTCTAATTGCTACAAAGCAAATTCCTTTCCTGAAAGGCAGCGGCTAGCGCTGTGCACTAACAGACCYGCAGGAAAAGCAATCGGAGTGACACACACGCCAGCCAGCTCCATAAAAAGGAAAATGGATTTCGATCGAAAGGAACAACCTTCCAGAGACAACTCTCATGATGTAAAATTAATTCAGCAAAACGTGTGCGCCAATTGCTACTATGGCACCTAGTCCCCAAGTGCACTTCCACAAACCGCAAAAGAAAATGCATCATCACTGTGGACAGATGAAATTRCTCTGAGCATTTGAGATAAACACATTTACCTTCCTGTATAGCCTCCCCTATTCCACTACTACCCACCTGCAAAATCATTTCCATAGAGCCCTAAAAAGTTGTATTTTCATCTCCAGGTTCTTGCRCCTCATTTATATCACGAATAACAAACATTATGCCAAACGTGAAGTTCCYTGATAGCTGTGAAGTCCTAACATTCCTAAGCCTGAACAAATCTGCCATGCTGAGATGTATCAGCAGGATTTATGGCAATGTCGGAGGCCTCCTGAATCCTACTCATTCCAGTCGAACTGTCCGCAGGAACAAAAGAGCAAAGTATTTAAGTAGGATACTTCAGCCTTTAGAGACAGACCTGAGGGTAAGACAGCGTTGTTCACATTTCAGTTACTGAAAGGTCCCTCCTCTGCAAATTTCCTAACCCTCCCAAATAGAGCCTCCTTACAGAAACTGGACAGTAAATCCCTCACTAAGCAACTAGGGAGCCCATTATAAAGCCCTGTGTGTTATACRCTACACCTCTGCATATGCTTCATCTTCCCTGTGCTCAAGCCACCTCCTGATGACAACTATAAATCCACTGAGTCACAGAATCACAGAATGTTCAAGGTTGGAAGGGGTCTCTAGAGATCATCTAGTCCAACCTTCCTGCTCCAGCAGGCACACCTAGAGCATGTGGCACAGGGCGGCATCCAGGTGGGTTTGGTGGGTTTTGGAGTCTCCTCCAGAGAAGGAGACTCCATAACCTCCCTGGGCAGCCTGTTCCAGGGCTCTGGCATCCTCACAGTGAAGAAGTTCTTACTCTCCTGGAGATGGAACTGCCTGTGTTTCAGCTTATGCCCATTTCCCCTTGTCCTATCGCTGGCCACCAATGCGAAGAGCTTGGCCCCTTCTTCCCTGCATTCTCCCTTCATGAACTTGTACATGTTAATCAGATCCCCTCTCAGCCTTCTCTTCTCCAGAGAAAACAGGCCCAGCTCACTCAGTCTCTCCTCATACGASAGATGTTCCAGCCCCTTAATCATCTTAGCTGCTCTCCGCTGGACCCTCTCTGGGAGCTCCACATCCCTCTTATACTGGGGAGTCCAGAACTGCACACAGTACTCGAGGTGCGGCCTCGCTGAGGCTGAGTAGGGGGGCAGGATCACCTCCCTTGACCTGCTGCCAACGTCCTCCTGACTCCTCCTGAGTCCCTTAAAACAACAACAGGGAGCACTGAAGCGACTTTGGAGCTGCACAGCATCACTTGCCCGCTACCGACACCAGGAGTCATTACTGCAGCTCCCTGTAATTCAGCAAGCGCAGCACGCTGCACATGTTGTCTACCTTTGCTTCCTGCTGTGGCACAAACCCTGCCTGCCTGCGTAACAACCTTCAACGTTGGGAAAGGCAAAAAGGCAGCAGCCACGCCGTTCACTTGCAAGCAGGTTCTTCTGACTTCAGCACCACGTTTGTATAGCATCTGCAAAACCCTCTAAGGAACCTTTCTTCAAGCCCCCAAAGGCTTCTCCTATTATTGATTTACTGGGAGCAAAACATATAAAGCATCAAAAGTTACATCCAAGACCACTTTTCTCTGCCTAAATATGTGCCTAATACCTCCCTTTTCAAAAATGGTAAAGCCTGGGAAAAGCAGCAGAAGTCGGGTGCCTTTGGGTCCTTTCACAGAAAAGGGGCAATTCTCGGCAATTTGGTCTCAGCAGAGTATTTCTGGACCTTGGCTCCGAATTCAGCCTGTTCATCTTTGCAGCCTGTGCAACACTGTCACAGCTTTTGAATGCTTTACCAAAACAGACAATGAGTTGTTTGTGGCCATGTGTCCTTCTCTCTCGTCTCTCTCCGTCCCAGTTTCAAAGAAGTTTCTGAGATTAGTTATTGAAAGGATGTGAAAAATCATTATTCCATTTTTTTTTTCCCCGAGGAAAAGTAAAGCAAGCAGACTTTGTGGTCAGCAAATAACAAAATTCCCGCAACAGATTAAAAAAAATGTCTGGGGAGTTTACTCCTCCAAATGTAAGGAAAAAAAAAGTTAATGTTTATATATATATATTTATATAAACAAAACTATATACGTATTTCCAACTCCATGGATCGTCAACCACTTGCTGATTTGGATTCTGTTAAGAGTGCGGAATCTGGAACTTGAAGGTGTGTTACTAAATGTCAGGGTGAAAAAAGTATCAGCAATGAGAAACTTTTCTCCCATCGAAGGGCACTGAAAGACATACCCAACCATACATAAAGTATGTCTGAATATTTATAAAAATGCTGCTTCGTGGCATCTTCCCAACTTTTATATACTTGCTCCTCATACCTAGGCTGTAGGGAAATTGTGTCAGCTTTACTGCCCTGTAAAGCTCAGGCTGCCGCTCAGAGAGCAGCTCTTCAGCAACCGTCTGCTTAGCAGGAATGGGTGACTGGCCAGACTTCATGGAATTATCAGTATTTATTATCTCGCTAAACTTTCAGTCATTTCATTTTTTAAAGAGATTTTATACATTTTGGGGAAGGATAAGTAACACCAGAAGAGTGGCCAAGGCATTAAATGACACATCCCAGAATTTTTTKKGGGGGAAAAAAAAAGAAAGTTAAAAGTATTTCTCGCTAAAGCAGCTGTCAAAAAATAACGTCTCAGAAAAGGAATTTTATCATAAAGAATAGTTACTCTCAGCATAAAGAAGAGACTGATTAAAGCTATCTGTTTCAAATATGCAGACGTAGCTAACATGCACATGGTTTTGGAGTCTGTGTATGATGTCTCCCCTAAATCTCCTTAAGATCAGGCTAGTGTATCTGCTGTGCAATCTGCATATTAGTTTCTCTGACCTTCCCCATTATCTGATTCTTTTTCCAAATGTCCCAGTTAGAACCAGAAAAAAAATTACAGGAGTATCTAGTAATGGATCTTCCCTATCATTCCTTCAGCTATTTTTATTTCTTCCTTTTACTTTTTTTAACTTTTTTTTTTTTTAATGTGCTTAGTGGAGAGGAACGCCCAAAGGATGTGTTGCAGAAGATGCAAAGCTGAGTGCTCTCACAACATCTGCTTGGAATGAAGACCTACAGATCATTACTCACACTTGCAGGGAACATGTAATAGGTCTATCTCACTTACATGTCTTGACAAGGGCCAGTATAGGCAACTATTTCACATTCTTGGAGTTTTGAAAGGGTATAAAACAATACCAACAAAATAGACTGCATACCAGAGGAATCCTTTCATTCACACTGGTATGCTTATCCCCACTGGACTGCCARCGTGACAGAAAAATTCAGAGAATTTTTACTTGATTTCCTGACCTGTCAGATCAGCACCAGGCAGTTTTCATGCTAATTACAGAAATCCAGGACAGGATCGCTGTATCTTCCAACTACTTCCCTGACAAGAACTTTTAGAGATCAGGAAAATGCCAAACGGAACCAGAAAGCAACAGATCACTCTTTGTTTAACAGTTAAATGCTCTTCCCCACATGAAGCAGAACATCTCCACATGCAGACTGCAAACTAAGCAGGCAAGCCCCCTGACTATCAGGCCTAACACGTTAGGGTTGACTGTCAGTTAAACACAGGTCTGAACTGGTTTCTAATGACCTCTCCTTTCATCCCCATTCAACAAGTGAACTGCCAGGGTGGCTTGTGGCAGGGTCGTCTTGTTCTCCTCGTCATCCATGAACGACACTGCTGCTGCTGTGAGGTCTGAAGGACATCAGGCAGAATCCCACAGTGCATGAGCAAGAGGCAACCCACGAGACCAGAGCTTTGGTACCACTCYGACAGGCAGCACAGGAAGGAGTGAGCCGGGTTTGCTGTCTCTTTCCAGCCTAGATCTTCAACTCCATCCTAGCAGGTCCTTGGCCTTCATGCAACATCCCTCTGCATCACAGTATAAATGCATGAAAATARTAAGATTCAAGGTGGACCTCTCAATACTTTTAGTACATTGTAGAAATATTCATTTGAAGCATCTTCATCGCTTTCATTAATTTTCTTCAGGCTCAGGGAGGAAACACCTGTGACTCAGAGGACAACACCTAAGCAAGCTTAATTACAAGCCAAGATTCCCATTTCCAGCTTATTTCAGCTTTATTCGTAAGAACACCCCATGCGCAGTCTGTGAAAGCTGTTCCTCACCTGTACACAACAGCAGGGATACGTTTCCAGGAGCGAAAGCTGGCCACACTCTCCAGCTCTTTATCCGTGATCCAGGCAGGAACTATGATTTCTTGTGGGTAACTACCACAGAGCCTGTGAGAAAAGGGTTGAATAYAAGAAACAGAGAGCAGCTATAAGCTTCCCAGACAACGACAAAAAGGATATAAGCAACCTGATTAATGTTCATCTCAGCAAACTGCGTTGCTTTATTAATTCCTGATTCACTGGATGTTTAAATAAAGCCCTCTCAGGAGRCATAAAAAAGCACTATTAATACTGAGGTGCCTAAACACTCTTCAGAATTTCAAGATTCAATTTGGTGTTTCCTCCAGAAACAGGGACATTGTTGATTTTGAAATCCAGCAGCTGAAAGAAACGGCACCATGGACAAGAAATTCCTCATCTCTTAATGCTATAGAACTAATTTCTTAATTGACTTAATTTCCTGGATCACAAAGGCCAGAAATTGAGCCATTCTGGGCTAGTGCATTCAAGAGAGGAAATGTCCCCAGGGTAACAACCCACCTGTAGGAATGTGAATGTGCTGCCTTTTGCATGACTGGCTAACTCGCACTTGCCCCTACTAGATGCATCTCCTGCTCTGTAATTTAACTAAGGAAGTAAAGACTGCCCAAGAATGCAGAGGACCTGCAGGAATAGCTGGGATAGCGCAAGCACTCAGCAGGGACAGCAACACATTGCTAAGTCAGAAACTTCATCCTCAGTCCCAACAGGCAATAAAAGGAAAAGAATTATCTTCCTGGACAGATAAGCCCAAYCTCACGTATGGACTGAGTGTTATAATCCTGAGGCAACACCAAATTCTCCCTACTTCATCCATCGTTCAAGGGAAACATTAAGATTAGGACATAAAGGTAAAGATTATAATTCTAACAGAACTGTATACTGAAATAATAAAATGTTCTCCATTTTGGCAGTCCTTCAAAACTAAGAAAAAAATCAGATCTTTTAACAAAACACAAGAAATGGGAAACAACAAAACCCAATATTGTCTGCTGACACTTCCTACTCCTAGCCTGTAGACTGCAACGTGTTCTACAGCTTATTCAAATGTAAATTCGCTCACTAATAAGAGAAAGTCTTGAAAACATAAAAATAACACCTCCTACACCTCTAAGTTTGTTTTCCTGCAGTGAGGTTACATTAAGCATTAAAAAAAAAAAAAAAAAAGATGTATTTACCGCATAAAAAGGACAGACTTAATCATACGACCATATGTCCATGCTATTCAGAAAATACAGTTGTCTTGAGAAAAAAACAAAAACAAACAGAAAACCACTCTTTTCTCAAGTGCTGGACACAAAAAAGAAAAAAGGGGATTTGTGTCATCCACATGTACCAAATCTGGAAGGAATGGCTATGTTTTCTTTGCTCCATTGGTTGAGCTCTAGACATTCTCCTTGCCACGACACCAGCCACGGGCTGCAAGTCATTGTCATGCAAAGGCAACAGAAGGGAGCAAGTTTCCTTACGAAGTTTGGCTGCTGTTTCTGCAGCGGATGGGATTAGGGGTGAGCCCCACGCTGTGCCCTCCCGGCTGGGGAGGGAGGGCTGCCTCGTGTGCTTCAGCAGATAAAGGAGAGGGCATTTGCTCAAGCTCTCAGAACAAGAGTTCTCCCTGTCACATTCTCTGCGTCTACAAGATCAGCTCCTTCTCCTAAGTTAGAGAAGTCACGTTCAATAAAAAGTTATTTAAAGTTCAATATGACCCTATTCTGGGCTCACTTAAGGCTTTTGTCTTCTTGCATTAGTATACTTACTCTCTAGGAAGCTGAGCAGCAAGCACATTAAATTTTGCTATTCCTAAGCCTACAAAAATGTTAACAGTTAATATAATACTAAACACTACCTTAAAAGCACATTTATTCTATAAAATAGCAAAAAAAAATCCTAACTCTGACTGTCTCAGAGTTAGGGACTCCAGAACTTAAAAATTTCCAGTCATCTCCTGTAAGAGAACTGGTGTTGTGAGATGACATTGGGCTATGAATCAGCAGTCTCTGTAACTTACTTGTATTTCTCATTGATGTTGGAAATCCTCCAGGCATTGTTCATATCAAAACCCATCCGCTCGACTTCATTTTTAAACCTCGAAGTTACGTGCTCTCCTGGGTATCAAAGGCAGGTAGAGAAAATAAAAGTGAGATACAGAGCAAGATTCCTGCCTTTCAAAACAGTTGGAAAAAGGCAATGCTGTATTTATATTTACTAAAAAATGAAAAGGAAAGGGAACTGTCCAAAACCAGAAATATTTACATTTCATAGCCCTGGTCTAAAAATCTGTATCAAGCAAGAGTGCCACAGTTTGTGCTCCTATCTCTTACCAATCAGCTCTTCCGAAACAGCAAAATCCATAAAGGACTTTTTCTCTGCCATGACCAGTTTCTGTAAATTCCCATAAAAAATTCTATAATCCTGTAGCCCAGAAGCAAGCACACTGGCAAAAGCAGCAGGTATTTATTTAYGGCCATTGGCAATTCCAGTGACAAAATGCTGGTAGTTTTTCTTTTCCAAAGCTAAGAACAAGGTATGTGGATGTGAAGCTCTAGTCTGATCGATACATGAAAGTGTAAAATACAGGACGTGGCCTGGAATTTYGGCAATCTCAGTTTAATGTGCAACTCGGCCACAGGCATCCTGTGTGACTGCAGGCAAACCCCATAATTTAACCTACATCTCTGTATTCCATCTCTCAACTGGAGACTATTCTTCCATGACTCATAGCAGAGATATAAAGATAAAATGCATCAGTCGCAAAGTCCTTGTAAATTCCTGGAATAATATATTAATACAACCTGAGAATGAGTTCCATTTATTTTCTGGACAMGTCTTAAAAAGCATCCAAATGCAGTTGAAAGAAAATATACAATGTCAGTAAAGAAAAACTATTCCCATAGACAGGAAATGCAGAGAATTACAAGGTACTCAAAGGGCAGAACATGATACCTTGTAGAAAATTTCCAGATTCACCAAGCCAGGAAATCTAATAAATCCAGTGAATGTTTCAGCATCACTAGATAAAACAAATCTGGAAGTCTATTCATTGCTTGTCTCTTTAAATTACTATTTCACTATATCATGAGACAGAACAATCAACAGCAGAAAAATCTATAGAAAAATTAAAGCTTTAAGTATCAGACATTCATATCGTGTATTTCAAAAGACCTTTAAAGTCTTTAAATATATGAGCTATATAAAATACAGACACAGATATCTGAAAAATGTAAATGTACCCRTGTGAAATGTGATTTTTTATGCAGTCTTACTACAAACTTGTGGATAAATATGGAAAACCAAGTAAATCAAGAGTAAAGACAGCAGCCTAACTGCAGGAATTGACCAACTCTGAAGGAGAAAAAAAGCTATAATGTTGTTCCTCCGCACGTGTCAGATCATACACTGAACATGACATTGTAAATCCAGACATGCCTACAGTATGGACAACGTGCCAAGATCTGCAAGGGAATGGTAACAAGATTATTTTTCTTATACTGTTTGAAACCTCAATTATGAGGACACCATTTTGTGCAAGTGGAGAAAAATCACTCTTTAAGCTACAGAGTAATAAATATTTTGAACCTGACTGTCCATCACCACTTATTGCCTATACATCGTGCAACTGCATCATAAAAAGGAAGCTGTCCTGGCTCCCTGGTTGTGCTGCTTCTGCAGGAGGCTCCCCTCCGGATCACAGATGTGCTGTAGCTCTTACCTTCCCCGTCACCAAACCCATGAGATTGAAGCTTGCCAACTATTCTCTGTTTCTCAAATGGACTCTTATGCTCTGGATGACCTTGGATTTATAATCTTCCAGCCATCTACTCATCATGTATGCCAGCTCTCTGTTTTATAAAAGCTGGATGGTCTCGTATACTACCATACCACACTTGACAAAAGGTCAAGTGCAGAGATGAAACGGTCACAATGAAACATTCCAACCAGGCAGCAATCTCCACCAGGTTATTCCTCAGCAATAAATGTTAATTTCACTACTTATTGGCACAACAGTATACAGCGTGTTCTCTCAGCACAGAGGACTGGCTTCATTATCAGCTGCTGGGAGCAAGTGGTGATTAACACATGCGATGCACGTGATCAAGGGCTTTTCCGGATAACAAGAGAGCATATTAGAAATAGCCCCAGTCCTCAAGGYTGCTTATGTGTTTTTAGGGAATTGTATGGAACTACAGTTACTTCTAATGCTGGACACCACAGCAGGAAAATGAAACCTGCTTAATTTTGCCCTCTGATTTTGAGCTACTCTCCGTGTCGTAAAATCAGATTCCCCACTCCCTAAGAAAAAAAAACTCCTGAGCTTCAGCATTTTGTCCTTTCCTCCTGAAATGCTGRCATTTTAAGAAGGGTTTTGAGTCAAGCTCAATAATCTAGACCTTCTTAAGTATCATAAAGCAACTTCCAGAAACAGAAGGAAAWAAAAAGGTATATATTATGTGGACTTGAAACTTCGAACCATAATCTTGTGAGCCATAACTCAAATCATTCAACATATGCACTGATAAGATTTAAGTTATTTTTTCCAYAGAAAGGGTTATTTAGATAGATTTCAAAGAAATGTAGTTATTTTATGCCTACATATCAAATACTGGATTGCTTTCATTTATAGAAATAAATTATAAGGCCTTGGATTAATTTCTTCAATTACATTTCCATGGATTTATTTTAACTCTGGGATATCTACACAATAATATCTACCACCAGAAATAAGCAAGCCACAGGGGTGAAAAAATTAATAATTCAAGATACTAATTATTTGATAGATACATCAAATGAGAAAAAAATACTGACTCACAAAAGCCAATCAAGAACTCAAAGCTACATCRTACCCTAAGCTCATGTCCAGCCACAGCCTGTCTGCTGAGCAGGGAAGAGATAAGATCCACACTGGTCAATATTTCACTGTTTTTCTCTTTCCATTTCAGGAGAATTCTGCATTTCAGTACCAAACAAGCAGTTGCCAGTCAATGTGTGCTGATAGCCAAAACGTTTCCACGTACCTGGCCGACATAAATCCCCATGCTGTTCTTTTTCACTGGCATACACCTCCATGCACCAGGCGTGATAGGCAAAGGAGAAGAGGTCTTCTATCTTGGAAGGAGGCCGGATAACATTGTTCAGTCGCTTAAGCCAATCTTGACACTGCTCAAAAGTGGAGAACTGACACCTGTCCCCAAACCAAGCATTTCTCTATTAATTCAAAGCCAAAGGTGACAGACTGTAAGACCTAACAAGAGGATCTAGGAAAATTTCTGTGAAAGATGAACATGATAATAAACATCTTGTGGAAAATTATTTTTGACTCTAGATACATTTCAAAGAGAAGTAAAAAATTATTTTTGACTCTTGATACATTTCAAAGAGAAGTAAAAAAATAATAATAAAAATGTATAAAATCAAATTAAATTGTAAGTATGAGAACAGTGTTCTGGGATTGTGAATAAATCAGTATGCCTTACTAGTCATGAGTAAGATGTTTCTGCACATGTTTAAAATCAAGGACAGTCTCACTGACTTCAGGATGAAAATTTCACACAATCAAACCCAAGAAACGTGTTACAGCATCTTGCAGAACAGTGGTCTCAGATGGCAACTAAATCTCAAAAACATCACATATATTTTACTAATGAATACTCCTGAAAGCAAGAATGCAGTTTCAGCTTAGTCAGAGGAGAAATGCCATTTGAATTCACTTTGAAAACTCCAGTACCTGAAATTTGACCTTATCCTCCTACCTCACATAGCTCAGTTGCTCTTCCCTGGCCTTGACGGCAAAGAGAAGCAAATCTTCTGGATCTGAGCTTTGCCCAATGTTACAGACTAACAGCAAATCACCAGGAGCATGCCCTGCCAAGGATAAGCTAACCTTGAAAGCTAGGTACATGAAAATTGCATTAGCTTTTCAAAAAGGATTCCTAGGCCCTCCAGAACAAAGGGGTGGAAATAAGATTAGCAATTTATTTTCCTCTGGCAGATTTCCTGAAGATTTTATAGTTTTACGACATGCACCCAGTGTTTACATTCACTTCAGGCTCTCTTCTACTGCAGCATTTTATTTCACGAAGTGCAGGACTCCGCACCCCCACCTGTAAATATCTAAAAGTCATTCGGCGGAAGGAAAATGCATGTCTAACGTCGTGCTAAGAAACACATCTGAAGTATCTGGGAGGAACTGCTGCCTGGAGGGGTTTTCTTCCTTGAGTATAAAGCGAGTCTACAATTATATAAGATGCAGCTCATCCTAAGAACTGTGGTTCTTTCTAAATCCYGGAGTTTCTGCCAAAATTTGCAGCTTTTTCTGAAGTTGGTATTTTGGCATTTCCAATACTAGCTCTGTTTGAGTAGTTATTCAAGATATAAATTAGTTTATCTGTAGGAAATGACATAAGCACGTTTTAAATCTGGCATTCAGGCCCCACACTTCCAGGGATCAGTGGCAGCAAGTGCTGACTGCCAGAGTTTCKATTTTAAAGGGAATGTTGGAACGGCAAGGCTATATACAAATAATTTGTATTCATTCTATGATTGAAGAGAAGCAACAAATTAACGTAGACATTGAGGTTGAATTCTCAAATGTCAAGAGCTACAAGTTAAGAGCAAGTTCAATATTTAATTCAAGTTGAAGGAAATATTATTTCCAAGGTAAAAATGAGTCCTCATCAAAATACAGCATTTGAGGAAGCAGCTGGCCTGTTAAACATTCGGAGAACTCAGCTACGGCTGCAGCTCATTCCATTATACAAMAGGTACTGCCAGCAAACATTTCATCAAAAAGAAATGTTCCCTTCTTTTTAATTAAAATTTATAGATCAACATTAATTTCTCCAATAGAAAAGAAGGAAGAAGTGAAGCTCAAAGGCTTTCGGGGCACTCTAACGGGATACTGAAGGAGAGGAAAAAATTCATGCTCCCATTTACATGATGCTGTCTGCTTTGCTCTGCTGGATATTTTTCTTCAATAAGCTACCGACGTCTTTAGGACACTCTCCGACTGATGCTATCTCAGCCGAAAGTCTCATGTAGAACTACCCCAGCTATTACCACAGCCTGCTAAACCTCGCATTTCAATTGAACATTTTTGTCCAAGAACCTGCGTATTTCCGTAGTTTTGCATCTTGTAACTGACCATAGATGGTGAAGCAGGGAAAATGCAGGGAAACTAAAATTAATTTTGAAATAAAATATCTGCTTTGGATCAGACCAAGACTTTCCGCTACATTATGTGGCAGCAAACAACTGTGCAGATTGTTATTTACTCCCATTTGCTTCACTAAAATGTCCAGTTACCTACACAAAAAGCACAAAAGATTGTGGAGGGAAACTGCACAAAGGAAGAAAAACCATCTCTGCAGAACATCCCAGATGCCAGCAGCATGGGGAAGGCAAAGCTACAGACATACCTTATAACTTTGCAGTCTTTGCAAGTCAAATGGAGTTGAAATATATCACGGCACTCCACACTTTCTATCAGTTGCAATGGAACCTTCAATTAAAAAGATTATAGAATTTTATTTCAAGGTGCTAACAGTGTAATTCTTTGGCACRCCTCACAAGGATTTATTACAGGATTACATGCAGATGGAGAAGACAGAGAGAAACCAGGAAAAGTATCTACTTCAACAACTCTGAAGTGTGTGGTGCTATGTATCAGTCAAGCTCTAGTTCAATTCCAAATGGTCTCTGAACCTTAAGGGATCCCAGGAAAGCAGCTGAGACCACATGTTGAATCAGGGAGCGGAGCATGACAGTTCCATACATCAAGCAGCAGAAACTGGAGACTGGAGAATCCTTTGTACCTTGTTCCACACTGGACAGCCTCACATAATGGATTAACAGTCCTATTGACTCACAGTGCTTCTACTGAAATAGACTGACTAAAAGAATTGAGAATCTAGACTTTTTCCTGTTTTTTAAGCTAAATGCTCCTTCTCTGTCAAAACTCCTTTATTTTCAAGCCTTCTTTTATTGCATTCTTCCCAATATCCACCTTTGTTTCACTGGCAGTTTTTCACCACACTCCCTACTCCCAGCAGTTTTGTTCTGTATCCTGCTCCTATCTGTACAMTGATGATACACAAACTCTTTTCCATCTCTTTTCTGCCCACTGCGCTTCTCCCAGTAAAACTATGCAAAATTATCTGAATTTCTCCTCAGTTATATTCATTCCCTCTTTCTTACCCCCCAGAAAACCTGGTTTTTACTGCTATGCTTTTCAGGCACACAGCAGGTCAGACACCCTCAGTGCAGTGAACTTGCTCATTCAAGAGCTGTCCGGTCTATCTGCTGACATCTCACCATACTGTGATGCCTACTTAAAAAAAGTGGAGAAGCAAACATTTGGGGCTTTATATAAACAAACGTGCTTTAGCAATGGCCRTTCCTATGGAGAGCACTGCAGCATCCTGCTCTTGCCATATCTGTCTCTCAACTCTCTTCCTAAATTATCTCATTTTAAACATTGGCAGCATTTTACAAGTCCTTCTTCAAATTATTATTATTGAATGGAATTGACTGCGATCTAAAAGCAATACAAGATATAATTAGAAATATACACCTCTATATGTCTCTTAGAAAAAAAGTCACATTGATGCTGCTGCAACCATAAATCCCATGGCTCAGCCCTTGGCTGCAGGTCAAGCGGCGTGCAATACACCACGTCCTTGCTGCTATCAGCCACAGCCTTGCAGAGAGAATATGCTACATGCTCTGCCCTGCATAAAATTTAGCCYGAGTCTCCTAACCACTACGTGGCATCCCGTGGTTTTGAGGCTGTAATTAGTAGTTTTTTGTGGYTTTCTTAGTATGGAACCTGAAAAAAATGCCAGGTTTATGTTACAGAATGGTTATTTTTAACATCATGAGGTCAAGGGTATGTATGCACAAGCTGAACCATGGTAAAAAAAGACAGGGAAGCGCAGAGGGTGAAAGATCAGCTCTGAAGTTATCAGACAACTCTTCTTGTTGGAGGGAATCAAATTCCTCCTGGGTGGATYCTGTCTGCTCAACCTACAAGGAGTACCTGAAATAAACCATGCCTTCCATTGCACTTGAGTTACACCTAGKTTTTGTCTTGGAGTAAATCACTTAGCCCCTCTCCGCAGTCATGACTGACCTAACTTACATGCAGTGTGGACAACTGGGACCAGCAACTGGGAATGAAGCAAGGTGGAGTTCAGTACGCATGACTCACTCCTGATACAAAAGTAAGATGGGGAAAATATCAAATGAACCATTCTCCAAGTAAAGATGAAGTTGAAACTCATGTCATTTCAAAACTGAAATCCTTCCTCATCTTGACAGCATGAGTGTTTTTTCTACGGCAATCAAAATAACTCTTTGAAAGAAGCTACATTCAAAACTGTAGTTTTATAAACCAGACTGCAATTTTAGTTCTCTCATAAAAGTATTTAGCTTAGAGGGAGCACAACCATGAGACAGAAACAGTTCCCAGCTGCAAAGCTGGGKTTTTTTTTTCTTAAGGAAAGCCAATCAATGAAGACCAGCCTGAGAACCTAACTTTTGATTTGCAAAGAGATATCACTGTTGAGTCTGCATTTTTATCCCATGGATTAATRAAAGTCAACACTTTTGAAAGCCATAATCCCATCAATTTATATGTGGTCTACTGGATCTTTTCTCTTTGCATCTATAATGCTGTGTTCCCATTACTACTCTCATCTAGGAAATTACCCATTGAAAGGATTCATGCACACACATCTTTTCTGCTGTGGTGCAGTATGAGCATTGTGAACATTTAAATTTATTTGTTTTCAAGCACAGGTCCAACAAATGACCTAGCAACATCGTGCTACTTACTGAGGTTTCACCAGTATTGTTTTGTCTCCTGGGCAATTAAATTATAGGACAGAAAAAGAGAGTAAAGAGAAAAGAAAAAAAAAAAGACTAAGAATTCATTTTCAACTCGACTCCATTTCCTTCATGCAATTGCCCTTCCTAAGGTGCAAGTAACTGGCATGCAATATTGCTCCCCTGGAGGTCCGTTTCTACAGCTGCTACAAGAAAATGACTCCCAACCACTTCTGAAGTAGATGCCCATGTACAACCCCAGCAGAAGGAYTAACTCTTGATTTCTGGAGGTACCTTTGCTTAGTCTTACCTCCTCATTCTTAAATAGGCAGTCCTTTGCTCTATCATTTTTAGTTGCCAATTTAATACGACATTCATACTCTCATTAAAAAAAAAACCTGTTTGCATAATTCATTATAATTGTATAATTCATTAATAGATTTATTGTAAGAGGCCTCTTGACAGAAACCTGTCTCAGAATTCATATGTGGATTGTACAGAGGAAAAGAAATGCAATAAAATGCATGTCACGTCATGAATTGTCTCTCTGCTGTTGGTCGTGTTCATAGATAAATCAGTCTGGACTGGCACCCAGCTGACCTTTGGCAGCCCCCATGGTACCATGGCATATGCACATATATTTATTAATGGTCCTTAATATAATCGTCCTTAAATTGCCAATTATCTTTTTGCCACTGTAACAGACAAAAACAAATGTCCTGCTCAGAAAAAAATGCCTTATTTGCTGAAAAAAAATCCCTGCATCATCAAGATTTTATCACTCAAATGAGGTATATAGACATTCATTAGCATAACAGACACGTCTAATTGGTCTACTACTTTGACAATTCATGAACTAAAAAGTACTTAGTATGATTAATGATATCTAAGATATGGGCACATCCTAGAGACTATAAATAAGATAGCTCTATGTTTAAAGGCAATATGAAAGTGTGTTGAATTTTAATATACTATAATTTGCAGATGATAGTACAAGTAGCAGCATGGCTGTCATCAATATACTACTGTAAAGGATTGCAGAACGCCTGCTTAATTCATTTKCTATAATACATTTTTTCTATAATAAATTTTATCTAACTGATCAGGAGTAGCTGGGCATATAACAGTTTCTTAAAGGGAAAGTAAAACTTTTTAAAGAAATACTTAGGAATCTGAAGTTAGCATCCAATTCACAATTCTCATCTCAGTGACACTATGAAAGTACTGATATTATTAAACTTCCTGCATCTAACTTCAGTAGCTGAACCTTTCCTGATATCTTGGAGTTCCTCCATCAATGGTGGGAATCTAACTTAGGTCCCAGTTTTCCCTGAGAAGAACCTCTCTTGTCTCTACTGAATACATAACGTAAATGTGGCTTAAACATCCGCTTTCCTTTACCACTGAGYCCAAAAGGCAAGTGTGCTGTTCGTTCTCTCAGTTCTCTGATCAGAATTGTGTTCTGAATATCTGTATTACCACAGCAGCATGAGGGCCACTTACATTCACAACAGACTCCTTGAATTTGATGTGAAGTCTGTAATTCGAAAGTGCGATGATGGCATCTTCTGCTCGTCCTACGTACTCAGTACTCTCACCGTGAAGTTCGATGAATGGGACCTGCAGGATGGGAAGAGAAGTCTTTTAGAAAGCATTTACCAAAACCACGCATCTCCTGAAAATATCCACTCATGGTCACACACTCAAAAAACAAACTGAAACACTGCTAAGGGGTTAGCTTAGCTGCTACTGCTAAGAAGAAGAGTTTCTGGTAAGGTTGGTCTATAGGTTAATTGTAGTCTTTGTTTTAAAAGATTCACAGAATCACAGAATAAACGGTTTAAGGTTGGAAGGGACCTCTAAAGATCATCCAGTCCAACCTTCCTGCTCCAGCAGGGACACCTAGAGCATGTGGCACAGGGTGGCATCCAGGTGGGTTTTGAAGACCTCCAGAGAAGGAGACTCCACAACCTCCCTGGGCAGCCTGTGCCAGGGCTCTGTCACCCTCACAGTGAAGAAGTTCCTCCACACATGGAGATGGAACCTGCTGTGTTTCAGCTTATACCCATTTCCCCTTGTCCTATCACCGGCCACCAGTGAGAAGAGTTTGGCCCCTTCCTCCTACATTCATCCTTCATGTACTTATACATATCAATCAGATCCCCTCTCAGTCTTCTATTCTCTTGACTAAATAGGCCCTACTCACTTAAGTCTTTCCGTATTTTTTTCTCAATTCCTTATTTTGTCTCAATTTTCTTAAGTAGTATGTGCCTGTGTTTTTTTTTTTTCCTGAAAATATTGAGCAAAATAGCTTCATGTATTGGCAGTGTTGTTGAATGTTTGACCTAGTCATGTATTATCTTACTTTTTACTTCATGGAGAGAGGCGTTCATATGGTGATTAAATTCATCCTAAGGGCAAAACATGTACGATGAATAACCTAGGCTATTTGTCTAGGCTATTTGTCTAGCACACTCTGATGACTGGCTTATGTATGTGAGTACTAAAGAAGAGAATTTGTTTCTCCTATAATTGTGCTGACTTGGCAATTAAAATTTTACAGGACAGGCCAGAGAATATACAGCTCARCTTCTGTTACTGTGATCTTCACTGGCAAGGGACAATGTGGTGATTACCTGAAGGTTTTCATCCTCTCGGATCAGCTGCTTCCTGGGAAAAATCTGATTAGCCTGGATGCATTCAAGGCTGTGCTGAGTCTCTTCATCCTGAGAAACAAAGCCTTACAGTTAACTTCAGCACTAACATAGACTTCTTCACCACTCAGCAGCCTATCAACGACCAATGAAAAGCTCAAACAGGATGGACTCTTTAGAGGACCCAGCTATCAATAACCTACTAAAGTTACCAAACTTACAAAGACTAGCACTCAAACAACTAAATGYGGTATCAGACACAGATTTTCTTCCTGTTGTGTGATTAATAAAGTCATAAAAGGAAAGGATGGGTAGAAGTATTACCATAAAAGCATTAGCCTGAACCTAGTACGACACTTAGATTCTACAATGTTGGGTGTAAACCCTAATTCTCTAATGCTTTTTCAGGTATGAGCTTGTTCTGCTCTGTAACAGTCCCCACAAAAACCTTTTGCTTACCATGATAGATCCTGGATAGGAGGAGAAATCCTCGTCTTTACTCAGTATTTAGAGGCTCTTCTTCACTTATTAAAATCTGGAATTTCAGATAAGTGCAGAAATGAAGACAAATTGATTTKCTTTTGCCAAATAAATACACATTGATTTTTAAAGGTTGATAATATAGCTATTAAAAAATCCCAAACAAGCAGTAATTATGAAAACATGAAATCCATATAACCTGCTTTCCCGAGAGACAAAATGTTCTAAAAGTGCCTCCAGTCCTTCTCTACATTCTGAAAAAATACCACTGAATCTACTGCAAGAAGAATACTGGTTTGAATGTAGCAATTAGACCTGCTTGTACCTTTCAGATCTGTTTATATCCTTAAAATTAAAACATTTTCATTTTTCTACATCATCCTGAATTTTCTCCAGAGGCATTTTGCAGATGCTGATTCACAAACATACAGCTTATACAACCAAGGGGACTGTGGTGCTCGGTCTGCTCTGGTATGCAACACAGGTTGTAGGATTCTTCAAAGTGTTTTTCTGAGACACAGCCTACGTTTTAGGAAAAAGATCTGTTTTTTTTTACTGTTTTAGTGACAGGAAAGACATCACAGTTTTAACAGTTTGCTCCTTAAGTTAATATCCACACAGAAAAATCTGCTTCTTATTTCCAAGCATAAAATATAACATTTTCTTTTTGCAGCTTCAGAAGATCATTAATATATTTTCAGCTAAMCTTAAGCGCCCTGTATCTCCACATTTATTTTTCCCATGTGAATACTTGTTACCTTTGACCAAATAACCCCCTAAATCTTCTCTTTGATAATCAGAGTCTGAGCTTCAGGACTCTCTCAGAAAGTGCATTTTCCAATCATTTCCTGTCCTCTGCACTCTTTTCTAACATGTTACCTGCAGACATTAGGATTGGTCCGGCAGCTATCAAAATAGTGCCAAACTGAGAGTCAAAGTTCTTCACTCTTTACCCACTTTTCCCTTTTAATATATCTGCAGACTGCATTTTGGCTACACCACAGCACAAGGTCCTCATGTCTTGCTGACTACTCCTTAGAGCACCCAAATTCATAGAATCATAGAATGCTTAAGGTTGACCTCAGAGGTCACCTAGTCCAACCCCCCTGCACACGCAGGGTCACCTAGAGCACGTTGCACAGGGCTGCATCCAGGTGGGTTTTAAAGATCTCCAAAGAAGGAGACCCCACAACCTCTCTGGGCAGCCTGTGCCAGGGCTCTGGCACCCTCACTGACAAGAAATTTTTTCTTAACTTCCTGTGGAACTTTTGGTGCCTCAGCTTGCGGCCGTTTCCTCAAGTCCTATCGCTGGCCACCACTGAAAAGAGGCAGACATCCTCCTCCTCACTGCCTCCCTTGAGGTATTTCTAGACACTGACCAGGTCCCCCCTCAGTCTCCTCTTCTCCAGGCTGAACAGACCCAGCTCTCTCAGCCTTTGCTCATAGGGCAGATGTTCCAGGCCTCTGATCATCCTCGTAGCCCTGCGCTGGACTCTCTCCAGCAGCTCCACATCCCTCTTGTACTGGACAGCTCAGAACTGGACGCAGTACTCCAGATGTGGCCTCACCAGGGCTGCCTAGACGGGGACAATCACCTCCCTCGACCTGCTGGAGACGCTCTTCTTAATGCATCCCAGGATCCCGTTGGCCTTCTTGGCCACCAGGGTACACTGCTGCCTCATGGTCAACTTGTCGTCCACCATGACACCCAGGTCCCTCTCTGCGGGGCTGCTCTCCAGCAGGTCCACCCCTAATCCGTACTGGTGTCCAGGGTTATTCCTCCCCAAGTGCAGGACCCTGCACTTGCCCTTGTTGAACTTCATGAGATTTCTCACTGCCCAGTCGTCCAATCTGTCCAGGTCCCTCTGGATGGCAGCACAGCCCTCACAGCTGTCAGCTACTCCTCCCAGTTTGGTATCGTCGGCAAACTTGCTGAGGGAGCACTNTCTGTCCAGGTCCCTCTGGATGGCAGCACAGCCCTCACAGCTGTCAGCTACTCCTCCCAGTTTGGTATCGTCGGCAAACTTGCTGAGGGAGCACTCCAGCCCTTCATCCAGGTCGTTAATGAATAARTTGAACAGGACCGGACCGMGAAYYGACSCCTGGGGGACACCRCTAACTACAGGCCTCCAACTGGACTCCGCATCACTGACGACCACTCTCTGTGCTCTGCCACTGAGCCAATTCCTAATCCACCTCCCCRTCCACTCATCTATCCCACATCTTTGGAGCTTGCCCAGGAGGATGCTGTGAGGGACGCTGTCAAAAGCCTTGCTGAAGTCCAGACAGATGACATCAGCTGCTCTGCCCTCATCTATCCAGCTAGTCACTCCTTCATAGAAGGTGATCAGGTTAGTCAAGCAGGATTTCCCCTTGGTGAATCCATGCTGGCTACTCCTGAGCACCTTCTTCTCCTCCACGTGTCTGGAGACAGCAGCTAGGATGAGCTGTTCCATCACTTTTCCGGGGATGGAGGTGAGATTGACTGAGATTAACCCGGGTCCTCCTTCTTGCCTTTTTTTAAGACCGAAGTGATGTTGGCTTCTTCCAATCCTCCAGCACCTCCCCTGTTCTCCAGGACCTTCCACAGATGATGGCGAGAGGCTTGGCTAAGACATCCGCCAGTTCCCGCAGCACTCYGGGGTGCAGCCCACGAGGGCCCATGGACTTGTGGGTGTCACGTTTCCTTAGGCGCTCTCTGACCCACTCTTCCTCTACCTAGGGCAAGCCTTCCACTCTCCAGCTCTCTTGTGTCCCTAGGGCCTGGGATTCTGGAGGGCTGCCCCTCACAAATACAGAAGCAAAGGCAGCATTCAGCAGCTCTGCTTTCTCCGTGGTTTTCCTAACCAGGGTACCCACCCCATTCACTAGTGGACCCACATYCTCCCTGACCTTCCTTTTGCTGTTAAAATATTTGAAAAAGTTCTTCTTGTTACTCTTAACATCCCTTGCCAGATTCAATTCCAAACAAGCCTTAGCTTTCTTTGTAGCACCCCTGCATTCCCTGACAACGCTCCTGTATTTCTCCCAAGGGGCCTGTCCTTTCTTCCACATTCTGTATACTGCCTTCTTCTGCTGGAATTTTGCCAGGAGCTCCCTGCTCATCCACACTGGTCTCCTGCCCCCTCTGCCTGACTTCTTATGCACAGGGATGCACTGTTGCTGGACATGGACGAAATGCTGCTTGAAAACTAACCAGCTCTCCTGGGCCCCTCTTCCTTCTAGAGCCCTAGCCCATGGGATCTTTCCCAGCAGGTCTCTGAAGAGGCTAAAGTTGGCCMTCCTGAAGTCCAGCGTGGCAAGGCTACTTACTGCCCTGCCTCCTCCTCGYTGGATCCTGAACTCCACCAGCTCGTGATCACTGCAGCCAAGGCTGCCCCCCACCTTCACATCTTCAACMAGGCCCTCTCTGTCAGTACGAGGTCCAGCAGCCCACCTCTCCTCGTCGGCTCCTCCACAACCTGCATCAAAAAGTTGTCATCGACACACTGTAGAAGCTTCCAGGACTTTTTGTGCCTTGCTGTGCCGTCYTTCCAGCTGATGTCGRGGTAGTTAAAGTCCCCCATGAGAACCAGGGCCTGTGACCGTGAGGCAACTTCCAGCTGCCTGTAGAAGGCAAGGCCTCGCCAACCTCCTTCTCCTCCTGGTCAGGTGGCCTGTAGCAGACACCCACCACAGTGTCTCCCACGTTGGCCTGCCCTCTAACCCTTACCCACAAGCTCTCCCCCTGCTCATCATCCACTTCCAGGTCGAGCTCCATGCATTCCAGTTGCTCTCTCACATACAGAGCAACTCCCCCACCTCGCCTTCYCAGCCTGTCCCTCCTGAAGAGCACATAACCYTCCATGACAGCACSCCAGTGCTGTGAAGTAAAAAGTTTCCATCCTAGATACTTCCAAGGCTGCTCTGTCTGCACCTTTTCTGGGGCCAACTGCAACCTGAAAGTTTTTAATGATGATTCTAGTCATCATTATGGTGATTTAATGATGATTMTAATCAGCATTACGGGGCTGCACATCAGTGACCCTTTGTGAAAATTTATCATTAATGTAGCATTTCACTGYGATAATAAATCTCATCCTCAAAGACCACAAGGTCCTGCAAGAACATACAGTTTTAATAGTGCTCGCTTTTTGTTGGAGCCTCCCACTAACGAGTCCCGCACGCTTTGTAGCAGAATCTGCAGCCCTCCAGCGCCAGTGACTGCCTCAGACACTCATGTTAAAGGCCAGGTCGCCGGCCATTCATGTTGATTAAAACTAGAAACGTCGGCACCAGCGTCCATCAGTCCTCTAAATGGTTTATTTCTGAGGACAGAAGCCAACATTGTACAATTACAGCTTTTTTTTCCTCTATGAGTGGATGTATCAAGATACCCTTTTTCCTTGCACCTACCGTTCCTTCAGCTTTCAACCACTTTACRTGACTCACTTGCACTCTTCCCAAACAAGCCCCCACTCTTTCCTCATCTGCAAATCGTGTGAAAATATTAAAAATATTAAATACAAAAGTTTGTGTTCAACTCTACTAAGAACAAGCAAAGTGAATATGAATATTCTAATTTAAACTTCTGTCTGCTCTTCGGTTTATAACTCAGGTAGGTTCTTTTCTCTTTAAAAACTGACATACCTATTTTATGAGGTTTGCTACTAGCAAACTATGTAAAAGATACAAAATTAAACAGAGCAACTGAGTATGCTCCCGGGGAAGGCAAGCAGCAACGTATAAAGGCTTTCAAGTAGGTTCAAAATACCACAGGATCTAGAACAACACATTGAAGGAATGGTGTCAAGGTACAAACACTCATCTACGGCGTGAAATGTGGTGACGAGCGTGGGTTAACTTGGATTATTTTAAGAAAGTCCAAGGAGAGATGAGCCTCCCCTGTTTCTGCTTTTTTACTCACTTTTCACCTCCTAGCCTGCTTTTTCTGCCAGCCTCAGGTATTGAACAGCCACAAGGGCATTATACACCATGCTACCAACCAGAAAGGGCAACTTCTTCACCATTTTCAGTATCACAGGGGGAAACTGCAAGAAACTTCTATTTCTGCTACAAAACCCAGAGCCCAACAGTTAACATATTCCACAGTAAGGTATCGTGGGAGTGTAAGAAGTGACAGATGATATTTTCTAATGAACTACATTATGTGCAACACAATGCAACTTTCTTCTGGACTTCATTAYCACAGAAAAAAATGGTTATTGTTATTTACTGAGCTGGAAAGTTATCCTTGTCTCATGCTTAAAAATTATGACCATATTGCACTAAATATGGTAAACTGAGGAGCCTCTTGACCAAAGCATTTGTGTATAATTGTTCAGGAATAYAAGCATATAAAATTGGAGGAAAATATGGGGAGAACCGAGATGGAACTGCTAGTTAAGACACTGAGGGGAAAAAAAAAAGGAAAGTTAGATATAAGAGCATAATTTTAAACAAAAAGGAAAAATAAAAACTATATGCCTTGAGAGAAAACTGAAATTATCAACTAAGCAAAAAACTACCAATAGGAAAAAAAAATGAAAACCTGGCGCAGAAATTTCCATGACTGTAAGAATGAAGTCAGATAACCAGATTCTTTCCAGTTATTTGAAACCAAGGAAATCCAGAAATCTTCTTTGTCAACAGCAAGATGAAGACAGTATTACTGTGAATAATGATTTCAGAAAGGCAGAATTATTTAATATTCTTGTTTCAGAAGAAGCTAGAGGATGAAAAGAGTTCAGTATGAAGCTCCATATGAACATGAGACCCCCTGCAGCTGAGAAGAATATTCAGTGCATCACGGTGATTAAAGCTAAGTAGGCCCCAAATTCATCATGTTTGACTTCTCACTCATCAGAGGTCACAGCATCCAGCCCCTGCATTCAAACCAAGACCTTGGCCTTGATTACAGCACAGCTCTGTGTTTCATGCGGGTTGTGTTTGGTTACGTGCATCTTCCCACCCAAATCTGGCCTTGCCTCAAAGTCATCAAAAAAGAAGAAATACAGCAGCACTCTCATAGGCAGCTGGTTTTAGCTTCTAATCTGTGGTTCTAACAWTATGTTTTTCAGATTAAGTGGTGCACCTTTGTCCCTGCTCTGCRAGATTTAAGAAAGGAAGCTCCCACTCAAGGAAATTTAAAATGACAGCTGGCTAAACCATAGGCTTATCTGTCCAAGCGACCTCTGTCCGCAAGCTCACCAGTCAAGAAAAGGCAGCAACTGGATTATCTTTGCAGTGTATCCCGATACAATAAAAAGCAATGATGCAAGAGAAGATGGGTTTGAGAATGTACGGCTCAGTGCAAGATTCCTTCTACACCTGCAAGACAATTATTACACACCCCGTGTCAAGCCGAGAGCTTGGCCACCAAGAGCACCACCACCTTCTGCAGCCAACTACCCTCTTACCAGTGCAGTCTGCCCTTCCAGAATCAGCAACCATAGCTAAAAGACTGAGCTCATTCAGAAAATAACTTTAATTGCAAATATGATTAATAAACAAACAAACAACTCACTAAAAAGTTGAGCTTTATTACAAATCTAAAACACGCCTATTGACACTGATGAGAGGTTTTCATTTGTTGAGCACTCTGTGACAAAACTGTTCCGATGTATTTTTTCTTGGTTAGCTATATTCATGTTTAAAATACAGAGTGTACTAACCAGCTTCACGTTAATAAAAAGAATACTAACTTAAAGAAATAGCTCTTCTAAAATTTCCTAAAAGCCAACACAAACCATTTGCAGACTATTCAGATTAACATCAGAACAAGTTTTTTAATCTGCATTCAGCTGCAAAATGCCTTATATTACACTGACGTAGTTTTTACATGAATGTGTAGAATTTCCCTTCTTTAAGTGAATTTTGAAAAAATTACGTGAGTAAAAAAGCAGTGTTTTCAGTTTCAATTACTATTAACAGCTATAAACTGTGATTTTGCCAAGGTAAAAGGTACAAGAACTTATAAAAATTGTTTCTGATATGAGCAGAGTCGGCATGCTGAGGCATGTTAGATGTTAATGAAACGCTTCATCACCTTAACCACTGTAACACAAAATATTGCTAAAAAATTGCTGGCAAATGCAGCAAAATAGAAGTATTTATCAGACTGAAGATCGTTGATCTGATGGAAAACAAATCCACCTGAAGGAAGAACTCATTTCCCATCACACCACAAGCTGATCTCACTCATTTGCATTGCTAGATGATTCTGGTCACTAGACTGAAGGAAGGCCACCCGACACTGAGCTCCACGTCYAGGAGACCGTGATCATTTTTGGCAGTGCCACATGGTGACACTGTGCACGTGAGCTGTGAAACGCCTCCTGTGATCATAATCTCTTGCCATGGCAAAGCTTCCAAAGCTATTCCTACCATGGAAGTGGCCACCTCTTCCAAGTCAGTCATGTTGGAGAAAAAAAAATGATGATAGTGATTTTGTGATGACTACTACGAGGATTTCTGACCTTCTCTGTGAAAGCCTTGGCTTTGGAGGCTGCCTAACCCAAAGGAACAAGGACTTGCTTCATATCATGAACTGCAACAAGCAGCTCTGCTGAATTTCACTGATGATAACTGAGGCACTGTACTACCTTCAAAGGCAGTTTCCTACAAAATGAAATTAGTATAACCTGATTAAAGAAATCTAGCCACAAACTGACTTAGCCTGTATTTTCTGAAGAGCAGCTGAATGGAGTTTTATTATAGTTTTGTTTAACCACCACTGACATCATCAGTTCTTCCCTAATGGCAAAAAACAATTTCTAGGATCAAATGGAATTGTTCAAATAGACATTAGGTAACAACTAACCGAGAAAAAAGTCCCTAAAAAGAAAACTCTCCCATTCCAGCTGCTATTTATAAATAGGATAGCATATAAATAGTAGACATAAAAACACATGGTGGAAGTTGCTTGCATTGTGAGGAATATATATTTATAAAAGTGCAGTCAAAAAAAGGTTTATCAGTTATCAGTTTCCTGTGCTTTTCCTTTCAACAGAATCTTTATAATTTTAAATTGCACACCCAAACAAGAAGCTGCTGGTCTTGTTCGTTTTGCATCCTTGTGTTGCACTTGGAAGGATAACTGATTAGTTGAGGCTGCAACCTCAGAATCGCCTCAGCTGGTATAGGAATGTCTTAACTACTTTCCATTACGAGATGTGCCTTCCAATATGTCTAAATTAATGGTCATTTTAATTATGTACATAACTATATGTTTGCCAGAAAATGCAAAACAAAGGATATTAAAATGATTGTTTCAATTCACATATAGTTCAGGACAGCTAGGTGTGTAATGTACAGCACAGAAGAAAAAAATAGAATTGTAGAAAAGACAAAGAAAAAAGAAGAATTTGAGCTCTTCCCATTCTTCCCCAGCCTTCCTCTTTCAAAACAATTTTCCTGATTTTTTCCTGAATTCAATTTATTCCAGTTTCATAAGCAAATTGAGGTGTCTCAGAACTTATTTGCTGCATCACAGATGTCTTTTAGGAGTTTTTGAAAGGAAACCACATATTTTGATAATTAGAACACTTCTGCATGCAGTGTTTAAGAGAATGATCGTGCTTTGCAAAAGATGCTCCTGTTACAGAGTGAAAATACATCTTTCCTTTTTGGAGGTTAGGTCGAGATGAGGAAGGTTAGGATGTTAGGTCGAGATGAGGAAGAATGCTCAGCTTCCCACTTTCAAGCCTTGACTGCAGGGTTTCCCTCTTTCCTGACACCATTGGAAGGTCTTTGGAAATAATCTGGATGTAACTGAATACCTTCCAAAAGGATTGACCAACATAATACCTAGYAATATGGACAATTAATTTGGGAAATGAGGTCACGTTCTCTGTGGGATTTTTTGTTTTTGTATAACAGCATAAAAACCATTTGATTTAATGAAGAAAYAAATCTATAACTGTAGAATCTACTTGGAGGTGGGAGCTGGTCCCATCAAAACCGTGCAACTGGCCAACTTACCAAGGAGTAGGAGACAATGAAACAGTCCTCTCTGTCCCAGAAAGTTTCAGATCTCCTCCAATGCTTCACATGGGCAGCTGCAAAAAGAAAGAAAACACATAAAAACATAAGACTTCACTTTACAAGGGGTTTCTTTTCGAACAGTAAACAACATAAAAAGTTCAGCTGTCAGCCCAGCTTGTCCTAGTTAAAAAGGAAAAGTAAATTACTAACTAAYGCATCAGCACTCATAACTCTCGAGATCTTCAGACACATAAACGGGCAATCCAGCACTCGGACAGACATGCTGCCTTGGATTAAGACCTGACTTCTGGTGGGGAACATTTCAGAAAACTTCTCCTTAAAGTAATTTAAATGTTTTTCAACACTCTTTGGTATCGGAAAGTGAGGAAACAAACTACTGAGCAACAGAAGCTGCTGCAAAGYGGCCGAACGACAGCTTTAACAGCTTGAGTCATATGGATACATAGGTCCACATTAAAACATGCCAAACCTAAAATTAAAGGTGCTGACTAAAATCAAATGTTCCTGAAGTTCCTAAAGTGGTGTCCCCCAGGGGTCAGTACTGGACCCAGTGCTGTTCAACTTGTTCATCAATGACTTGGACGAGGGCRCTGAGKGCACCCTGAGCAAGTYTGCAGACGATCCCAAGCTGGGTGGAGTGGCCGACACTCCGGAGGGCTGYGCTGCCATCCAGAGGGACCTGGACACGCTGGAGAGTTGGGCAGAGAGGAACCTCATGAGGTTCAAYAAGGACAAGCGAGCAAGTTCCCGCCTTGAGCGGGAGGGGAGGACTAGATGATCTCTAGAGGCCCCTTCCAACCTCAGCCACTCTGTGGTTCTGCAAAGCATACTGAGGAATTACCTCTCTCTTGCTTCCAGGGTACCAGAACACGGTACTTGGACCGTAACAGGTTACCCCAGTAACTTGGACACGGTCCCAACAGCCCACTGGACCTAACTATGCCTGGAAAGTTTAATTTATACTTCTAAATAACCCCCCTATATAGTCTCCTAGTACTGCGATGTGCCCCAAAAAGTAGTCATTTCCACAGTGCACTCCATTAATAGCATCTCTATCTAATATTTATGGTCTCCTATGGTAATATCATAGCAGGAAAGAGAAAAAAAATGCTACTGAAACACAAGAAAGGGCTGCATAATTTTAGATCCTGGCTAGTAGAAAAGCATAGGTGACAAGTGCAAACTTCCTTGCAAGCAAAAGGGAGCTTAACAGTTCAGGTAGGGGCTGCATGTCAGGACACAGGGTACACAAATACCAAGCAGCCAGGCAAATTCCTGCACCAGCAGCTCGTACGGGTTAGTGGTAATTAAATACTGCACAGGAAGCAGCAGGCACACGGCTCTGTGCTGAGGCAGCAGCTGAACCACTGGAGCAAGCCCAGCTTTGCAGCGACCTGCGTGCACGAAGCTGCCTTGGCCGGGAAGAGCAAGGGCATTCAAAGGAAGTCATGTCAAGTTGACAACTGGAGAACAACTTTCTTCAAAGACACTTTCCTGATCGAGCCCATGTTTTCAACGAGGCAAAACACACGTGGGGTGGTAGGAAGGAGACTTAGGTGTTATTCTGTTTGAGGTGTCAGAGAAAAACCTCAATGAAATCTGCAGGAAGCTTTCTCCCTGAATTGAAAAAGCTCGGGAGGAAGCCCCTGGATCACCAGGGTGTTCTGGAGTTTAAAAACAGGAAAGCCGTTCAGATCCAAGCACGAATGATTCCGCTTTACTGCTGCCAGTGCTTGGAAAGTCCTGCACATGGTCCTCACTGGGCGCCTCCTGCACGGCTGCAAGGCGCAGATAAGCGCCCAGAACCCTATCGCTTCCTAAGGCGACAGCTTGTGCCAAAATTAAATATGAAAAAAACATTGCCTGTAGGAAGAAACATGCTACTCGTGTCATTAAAGGCCACTAATAAGCATGGATTACTTTTCCAGAACAGTTTCTGAAAGCACCACTTGGTTTCTTGCAAAGGAGGGCAAGGAGGTTTTGATGGGGTTTCAGCGGCGTCTCACAGGCGCTGGCAGGGGCAGCGAGCCCCAGGGCTGCTCCCCGCGTGCGGGTAACGCGGCAAGTCCTGCCGAGCTCCCCCGCGGACGGCGATGGCGCCTTCCCAGGCGCACGTGCTCCCTTGTCCTGCCTCTTCCCTTCGCCGAGTCCACGGGGTACAGACTCGGCACCACAAGAGCCTCCAGGAAGGAGAGAAGAAAGGACCAGCCTCGTCTTTCTGCAACTCCTACAAAGTCCCAGGAGTCTGGAAAGGGAGCAGGCTTTTCACCACCTTTCTCCCCGCTTGGTTGCTTTGGATTTGTTTGTTTTTAAGTACAGATATTGAGGTTCTGCAGGACTTAACACGGTGATTTCAAACTGTCATTTTGTTAGATAGCTCTTAATTTGAAGACTAAAGCTAAGATTTTGCTTGGAATTGTCTTCCTGAGATCCCTCTCACTGTGGACACTGCTGTGAGGCAAACACTGAAAGGAGGAGGGGAACAGCCCCCTTGGGTCCCACCTTGGCTGCATTTTCCTGGATGATGCTACAGCAACTGGAGTGGGCAGCTGATATCACATGCAGGCACTCAGAGCCAAAACAAAGGAATAAAATGATTATGGGGAAAAAAAGGTTCCTGGAAATTTTCCCAACTGGAGTGGACAAGGTGCCAGAGCAACCGGATGTTAGTTCCAAAGATGGCACTGGCCTGAGTAAGGCACTGGTCTAGCTCCTCTCCAACTTCAGATATGCCTTGCCTCTGTGGTAATGCTTCTGCTAACATGTATTTAAATTAAAGAGAGGCAAAAACTCCCAAGTAACATTTGAATAGGAAGCTTATCTAGCTAACGCTCAGAAAGCTACTGCTTTAGGTTCTTAGCTGCCAGGACACATCCAGCAAAAACAAGAGAGGAAGATGTGCTGCAGCTTGTGCCCGCGTTGTGCCACAGCGTGTCACCACCTCAGCGCGACGCGAGCAGGGCTTCACATCCACACTTCCTCATTCGTGTGYGTTTCACACACTCCGTTCCCCCTAATTTAGCGCTGCAACCAACAGACCTCCTCTTGCACCACGTGGTCACACGTTTGTCATTTCACTGCGGGTTTCACTTTTTTCCCCACTATTTTAGCTCACCTTTGGTCTTTGTGTCCTTGATATGTCTTTTCTTGGGGTATTATTTGTTTCCTTCTAAAGAAAACTTTGTTCCTATCCCGTAACACATTATTAAATACGTAGCACCCAGGGGTGATGCAGCCAGCCTGTGGCTGAGCTCGAAATTACAGCTCAAGGAGGAGCATTGGGCTGGCTGCCCTCCATGCAGCCACTCCTGAGCCTGGGCAACGCAAYGTTACTGCTCTAGAGAAAGCTTTAAAATAGGAGAAAAGAAAATGCTGGCCTCCAGGGAGGCATCTTCTGGTAGATAAGTCTCACTCTCCTTCTCATGATACCTCTGGGCAAGTACCAAGCAAATAACTTTTAACTGGAGAAGTTCAAAGCAAGGAAAGGTTCGAGTCTAGAAGAATGAAGTAGGGCAGACAGTAAAAGTACTGCTAAGAGCAAATGATGTTAAAGAAAGTTTGATCTTGCATGAGAAAAGATCAATTTCCTCCATAAATAATGTAAAGAAAGAATCTCTGGGTGGGATTACAGTAAATGCCAATAACTGAAGATTTTTAAGAAAAAAAATGTTCCCATGATTGCAAACTTATGTATCAATATTCTCCCATACTACTACAGAGCAATCCAGCAAGTCAGAGACCAAAAATCAGAAGAAATCATCACTTCTTGTAGCATTTCCAGTTCTTTCCTTTGAATTTTCCCTTTTCATTTGGCTGAGCCCCCAAGATCCAAATGCTGTCAATATGACTAGATATAAACTGGAGTTTAATTTACCTGCCTGTGAAGTTCTTCTATCACACTCCTAGAAGCCTCAAGCTTTCATCATCAGCCTGTTCCCTTTTTTTCTTTCAATTGCTTTGTAATCCTCACCACACATCAAAATTAAATTTAAACAAGGAGAACAGCTTCGTATGGAAGTCTCTCAAYCCTTTTGCTCCTCTGCCCCCCCATTAGCTCCTAAGTGTAGTAATTGGTCTCTTTTACACTATACTTGGCTTGGGCACAAAGCTTTTAAAGCCTCCTTAACAAGCCCCAGTCAATGTTTTCTGCTGTAATGCTTGCTGTGAATAATTCAGGTATTTACACATCAAAACATTAAGAGCTTTAAGGTTGCTGCAAAATGTCTACATCAAGAGCCACAGGCCCTCAGAAATCATCAGCGCTATTCACGGGAACAGGCAGGACACTCCAAAACCCCTCTGCCCTGCCATAGAGGCCTGTAACGAAAGGTGATTTTATTTTACTGCACCTTACTCAAGGGTTATAAATCACGAATTCGAATGTCTCTTTGGGCAGGACACGGGTGACCATCACTGTCCTCTGTGACTAAGACCCAAGGGTCACACGAGGGGCCCAAGGGAGCATCAGGTCTGTGCAGCACCCACCAGGCTCAACCTTAGCAGCACCTCCGGTGACCTAACCAAACAAAAGTACTTGTTTTATTGACACTGATGGTGGCCAGAAAAGAAAGAAAATGCTGAAAAGTTTTTTTTTTTTTTTTTTTTTTTTGCTGAAAACAAATGCCTGTCTTTCAGCAATTGTAGAATTTGAGCCAGCTACATATGAACTATAAAAACACACAGGATGTAAGCTTTAAAATATATTAGCATGAAGAATCTAACTTTCGTTGAAGGAGCTACAGTCTAAGCCTGATAGAACAAATAAGTGGGATCAATMTCACGTACACATGAGAATGTGGTTAAGTCCCCTTTTGTTTTCTGTAATTTTCATAACAGTCTTGCTATAAAGGCTTGTATTATGGGCTTCCTATAGTGAAATGAAAATGAGAACAAGCCAGAAGGAAATGGAAATGATCAGAAGCTACACTAACCTTTTAYTGGAGAGTCTTAAATGCATAAATATTTCCTTTCAGGTGAAAAATACAAAACAAACAAACAAACAAAAATCCCACATCTCTTTGCAAGACTAGTAACATCCAAGACTAAAAAACCTATTCCTAAAAACCCTTTGCAACAACACAGGTTTGTTTCCTCTGACTCCCAAAGATTCAAAAGCCAACACCACTGGTAAAGGCCAGCGCTGACCTCCTGCTCCATCAGCCCGTGGCACAAATCCACGCACAAGCATCTTCACTGCACATGTTGGATTAATTCCAACAACCAGGCCAGGAAGTCTTTTGTGCACCACGCGCAGAGCGCTGGCTCAGCCCTTCTGCTGATTTCCAGTCTTATTTGTAGCTCTGGAGTCAAACAGTTGTAGAATTGGCAGTTCAAACGCTTATCACACTTGAATAGGGCTGGCTCTACAGCTGCTTTCTGAACCAACAGGAGGAAGAAATGTCTTCAGGTCTAATACACAGCCACAGTATTTCTGCTGGCATCCATGAACCCACGGCATAAAGAGCTAGTCTCTTCCAGCCAGTCTCTTCCAGCCTATCCCCCTCTTGGGGATAGGAAGGTTATCCTTGATCACAACATTAGTGAAGCTGTTTATTTATGGTATAAACTGTGTAAATAAAAAAAGAAGTGTGAGCACAAATACTTTACTAACACATGCAAAATAATCCTGGATCAGTAAGTTAACTAAATAATTACATCCAAATAGCTGCCCTCAGAAGGGAGCCAACTCTACCCTAATTGACTCGCTGAATTTCACATGTCGGGAGCTCAAGGCCAGTCTTTCCTAGGATCACAGTAAAGTCTGCTTTTCAGAGAACAGTGTGCAAGCTTATAAGGCAAAAGGTAGGAGCTACAGACAGATAAAACGGGGGGTGCTTASGCACGATAAGGAGACGAGCATAGAGTTGGTTGAGGAAACACTACCAGTTACATTAATATAAGCCAGTTTCGACTAGGAGCCCTCCACGCAGTAAGCCTCAAGCCAGACAACTGAATTACAAGAACAGGTTACTCCCCTTCTCAGGGTTGAACTGACAACTCTGTTCCAAATCAKGGGGGATTGCTGCATCAATTCATTTCTGGTTTCAGCTTCAGTAAAAGGGCAAGAGGGGGAAAGAGGAGGTTAAAACCTGTACCAGTGTTAGTCCTTCTGCTAGGTACAAAGAAGAATTGAAGCCTCCCCAGGTACATTATGAAGTTGCAACAGAGCTAGATGCCTTTTCTCATCCAGGAGCCTGAGGAGGAGGGGAYACCACCACAAAAATGTCAAAGAGCAAACACTTGCTCCTACAAGTAAGCAACTTCACTGTCCTCCAAATACTAAGGYGGTTATTTGCTCCAGTTTTTCTCCATGTGTGGATGGCCAGGTACTTTCAGAGGCAGGAAGTGTTAATACCGCTTTCTGTTGGCAAGCTACCTGCTTCACTTTCAARTAAGAGCTGGAAATGGGGCTCCACAACTAAAGAGGCAAGGAAAAAAAAGGCAAAATAATTTTAAAGAGGATCCTGCAAATATATGCCAAAAAAAAAAAGTGCCTTGATGCAGCTAGAGATGACCACACTTCAAGTTACAGCGAGGAGCTCTGAATGTTCTGTCAAGGTTACAGCAACTCTTTTCTTCCTCCTCTCTCTCTCTCTCTTCACATGCCCTGCTTTTACAGAAGAGACACGAAGCACAACCAATAGACTTGCAATTACTTAAGTGACTAAACAATTTAGAAGAGAATATCCATGTACCTTCGTTTTTGTACTGTTGGGAAGATGTGTGCTACACATTATGGGTGTCTGGTCTCAGATACAGAATTGCAGAATGGCTGAGGTTGGAAGGCACCTCTGGAGATCACCTAGTCCAGCCTCCCTGCTCAAGCTGGGTCACCTCAAGTACGCTGCACAGGATCACATTCAGGCAAGTTCTGAACATCTTCAGGAAAGGAACCTTCACAACCTCTCTGGGCAACTCGTCCCAGTGCTTTGCCACTTGCACAGCAAAAGGTTTTCCCTCATGTTGGATCTTCCTGTTTGTTTGCGGTCATGGCTTCTTGTCCTGTCGTTGGACAGCACTGAAAATAATCTAGCCTCGTTCTCTTGACACCCTCTCTTAGCGTATTTCTGTACACTGATAGCATCCCCTCTCAGYGTTCCCTTCTCCAGTCTGAACAGGAGAGAAGCTCCAGTCTCCTAATCATCTTTGTAGCCCTTCATTGGAACCTCCCCAGTAGCAACATGTCTCTCTYRTCCTGGGGATCCCAGAACTGGGCACGAAACTGCAGCAATGTGGCCTCACCAGGGCCGAGCAGAGAAGCAGGATCACCTCCCTCAACTGCTGGCAATGCTCTTCCAAATGCACCCCAGGACACCATTGGCCWCCTTGACCCAAAGGCACGTTGCTGGCTAACCGTTAGCTTGTTGCCCACCAGCACTCCAAGGCCCTTCTCAGCAAGGGCTGCTTTCCAGAGGTCCTCAGAGTAGGATAAAWTTTATTTTGCCCAGCTGCAAAGTTTATTCCTCTAAAAGACCCAAAGCAGCTTTTTAGGAGGAAAAAAATTGGACCTGTTACATAATTCAAGTCCAACAGCCCTCCAACTACTACACTGTGGTAGCACCGTGAGACCCTCACATCCCAGTTCTGTACATCTCAAAGCAAGGGGTAATTTCCTTTAAATAATAAAGGTTTCTAAAGAGGCTTCCTAGAGAGCCAGGARGCTGGTTGCAGCCATGACAGCTCCCTTTATATCTTCTCTCCATGTAACTCTGATAAAACCACAAGTCTATCTGTTTACACCAAAATTGCCTGAAAAACTGAAGGGACGTCAAAGAYACATTGGTATCAAAACCATTGGTATCAAAACCAACAAGTTTCAGTTACAATTAAAGTTCATGCCAGAATGTAACTCATCTTCTACTTCAACAAGATTTAATATATCCCAATCAATATATAGCAGTCACGGAAGAGTCTCTTCCCTCCAAGGCTTAAACTTAAAAATCCACCGACCTAAGTGATCAATTTTCCTTCGCTGCATATGAGCAGCTATGTGAATAAGGGAATCAATCCTTTGTGGTGCTTTTAGCTCCTTTTGAATCAATGTGCTTCAATGGTTCTATCAATCAGCAGCACCGAGCTCCTCTAGGACAAAAAAGGGAAGGAATAAGATTTAAATGAGGAGGTTTTGCCTACTGACTTTGATCAGTCTACACTATAGTTCTGTACAACTGATTAGTTCTCACTTGGAAGAGAGATAAGACTCCAGAATAAATTCATACTGCAGGTCCTTTAAAAAAATGACAAAGTAGTAGTGCAGGATAATAACAGGTACCTGTATATACACATTGCTGTAACTCACCACTAGAAGCACCATCTGTTTTATCCTAAAAAAAAATMACTATTTTCTAGCATGACTCAAAACAAATCAGTTCCCTAGAAAAGGTTTGGCTGTAATTAAAAGAGAGACCATCAATTCAAAGACAAAAAGCTTAGGTCCTTCAGCAACTCTTCTGAAGCAAAGTGTTGCCACATCTTTGTCAAGACAGATATTACAAAATTTACAGCTGTTCCACTAGAAACAGAGCTACCTGTTGAGCAGGCAAGGTAGTTTAATAAAAATAATAATAAAATATATTAAACAAGATGTGTATCAGTAAACAAGGAACTTATCTGCTTTAATCTTGTTTTGTGCACGAACCTTTGTATTTCATTATCAGCCAACAAGAAAAAAAAAGGTTTTACARCCATCTTTACTTTAGATTTGGCATGCACCCTTAAAGTTGTACTTCCCAAACAAATACAAAAACAAGGGCATGTTAGTCCCGGAGCTTGCTTAAAGCTGGCTAAATAGTGTAATAAGTTATGCATTTTTCAAAAACAGACTTCTTTTCTAACAAAAGAGATCTTAAGTAGACAAGTCTGTTTGTACTCTTTAGTAGAAGAGATTTTAAATTCAAAGATAGCTGATTTAGTAGCTAAAGCAGSATAGCGTCTGTACTGACTGAATGCAAACTCAAATGTAAGTCTGCGGATCAGACTTACCTGAGTAAGTCTACGTACGTAACTCAGATATAAGTCTGAGGATCAGACTTACCAGACTTCAACCATGAGGATGAAGTACTCGAGTTACGTGATTTGTTCAGAYCCAAGAAAGGTCAGGGAGACTTTGTCAAGAAGGGACACACAACATAAATGAGCAGTAAGAAATTGAGTATTTGTTTTTAAGATTGCTGGTTTGTCATTTTGTTCCGGATAAAGTTAAACAGCAAAAGACCTTGTCTTCAACTGACTACATCTGATTTTATGACCTAAGCAAGTGGCTTAAAGCTGTTGACAGCACATAGAGTGCACTGAGAAAGCTCAAGTCCTGATGCAAATCTTGGGAGGTGACAACTTTGGTCTGCAAAGTGTGAGCCAGGAACAAACAGGAATTTCTTTCCCCTCCTTAACAACAAAACTAAATGTTGCTTGCAGGGAAGCTTGCCTTCAAGTCTGGAAGGACTGTCTTTACAGAAAACATTGTGTCAGAAAGGCTCAAATTCAAGACTGGGAGTTTTTGCAGTGTTAACAGCTACAGGAATGAGTCAATATTCACTTAGAAACAGCAAAAATTACTTCTGTCCATTTAACTCCAAGAAGAAAAAGTATGAAAACACAGGACAGATACACACATAGGCATGGACACACACACCTACACACAATCACAGAATAACTTGGGTTGAAAGGGACATCTGGAGATGATCGAGTCCAACCCCTGACTTGAGACACCATTCCAATTAAATGAAGTGGCTTAGGGCATCTTTTGCAGCCATGTTTCGAATATCTCCATCTTTCTAGATGACCTGTTCCAGCATTAGGCTTGAAGACTYAGAAAAGCTCTAAGGAAAAAAACTGAAAGGCAAAGGAAGGGTTCAAACAGTGAGTAAGACTAGGAAGAACCAACAGAGACAAGAATAACCATTCAGCCTACTTAATGTCTACTGGATTCATCATAAGCTTTTATTTCAAGAGGTTTCCCAAGTGATGTAACGCAAATTTGAGAATTTGCAGTCTGTGTGAACAGGAGCTCGCTTCTCAAAAGAGTTAACGCAGTTTTGTACATCCACATACAGATGCCAGAAAATGAGCAAGCTGCTTTGCCTGGGCAAAAGACTACATTCTTACATAGGAAAGCTTACTTAGCAAGATTAATTTAATCCGTCAGCCAAATTCATACAGAATATATAGTAAGTAAATGTTTTAATATAAGTTAATGTTATAATAGTCCTGCATCTGTGCCATTAGCTTGGAAATGCAATTATCTATAAACTAGTTTCAGGTTCAGGTGACAGTTGTTTTAAAACGGTCTTCCTTCATGGCAGAAATTTTCAGAATAACCAATGAAGCTCATGGTGGAACATCAYTGCAGCAATTTGTATGCTCAAAGAATTTAATATTTGATGAGATTCAAAGATGCTCATTTTCCAGTCCTCATTACCATGGGACTGAGAAGAGAATATCGGGGTAGGGAGGAGAGATATGAAACCAGGCCAGACTGTTGTGGGTTGTTTTCTTCTTTTTCCACATACAAGAGCTCAAGAAGTCACAGCACTGCATGTAAGTGYGGCTGCAAAGGAAGAGCTCCTTGATAGGGCTGACATGCTCTGATGATGGATTTTTGGACTAGAAGTTAAGGTTGTTATTTAAGTTATTTATGGTGCAAGTTAAGGACTTGCACAATAAACTAAGGAAGACAAGTGGACAGAAAAGTATATTAAACATTGCAGCTATTTTCACCACTTACATATTCAGTAGAATTAAAGTTGTTGATTATTATATATTGACATTAAGATGCTAACAGAAGAAYTTTGTATTAGAAAATACAAGTACAATGAAATGACCTGTGAAGCTTTAGTTCAGCTTCTTTGAGCTTATGTATGATCATCATTTCTCTTTTCCATCCTTTCCTTCCCATAAATTCCCTCCCCATTCAGTGCATTACACTGTGCTGCTCTTGGTACATGACTGTCTTTCCAATATATACATTTTWCTAAACCTTTTTCAGACCACGACATTGACTTTCAAGTCAGTCTCTTCCACACTGCTCATTTTCTAGCACCTTTCCTGGTTAAGTTCCAGCTGTTTACTGTACTTTATATTTTTCCCACCAGCTCATACGGATACGTGGTTGCACCGTATTCTTAGAGGGCTGAAGAGCCACACACAATGAATGCATAAGGCACTGGAAGCATCTTCTAGTTTTGGCACCTAAAAGATAAGTCTAAAGCTAGTTCTCAAGTATTTTGATTTTTTATAGTGCTCTGTATTTGTGAAACACAACTGCATTAGCTGGGAGTATGATTTATAGAAGTGAGCACTCAGGCCCAGAAGTTGTATGTGCCAACATCCAAGAKAAAACACCTGAAAATATCCAGGAACTTACTCCGCACCACTAAGCAAGACGGAGATAAAATAACCACTGAGCTCACAGGACCACTACCTAATTTTTCTTCCCAAGGCTCCCAATTCCCTCACCTAGTGCTTCTACATGGATAAAGTAATTTGAAGTCTTATTGAGCCATTCAGAAGTTCTGTTCTTCAGWTGCTTAAGCCAACTGCAGCCTTTCCTTGCAGTGATCACAGTTATTATCTGTGTGGATGAACTGCTGATGCCGGTGCATTCACAGCAACATTCACAAGATCAGCCTGCATCCCTCCCACAACCGACTTAATCTGCTTATATTAGTTTTTTGGCTCAGTTGAACATTGCAGAATAAAAACCCTGTCTGGGGAAAGATTAACCCCTTGGCAAGCCTTCCCAATGGAGCAGCACTTGCATTTAGTGTTGCAGCTTGACTTATTTACAGGAATCCCAGTTTATCAAGGGTTTGTTTTAGAGCAAAATAAGCGGGATACCAAATTCCCATTGCCTGCTTCAAGTCTTTATTCTTTTGAACATTAAAAGGTTCATTCTTCCACATTTACAGATGCAWATCATTTTCTTTAAATCAAAATTCTTCAACTATTTTCCAAGCTAGTAAGCATAAGACACCGCATGTCACCTCGGCGTGCCTTCACTACTACACCTATGCTGCTCTTAGTCATCTGCCATATCTTCAACCCATTTATCTTATCAAAGGGATGTCGGAAGTCTTATGCAAGTCCAGCTCTAAACACACCTGTTATCCTCTTAAAAGCCACTGAATGAAGTGCAAGTTAATGAATAACACAGCAGGAATTATTTCATTATCCCTCTGGTGAAAGAGAGCCATCTAATTCTTAGATATGATGTCAGACTCAAGAAGCAGCCAGTGAGACTTGCTCACGCCTCCAGCGCTCAGCGCGCTGCTGCGCAGGTGCCGGGCCGAGCGAGCAGCCCAYGGGCTGCCAGGGCATTAAGACAGAGACAGCAGCTTTAGAAAGCCCTATGGCACCAAGGAACGATGGCAACAAGGAACTGAACCTACCATTTGCTTCCACGGGAGAGACGGTAGGTGTGGGAGGTTTTGAGCAGCACATCCRTGCAGGTTTAACGTAGGTTTTGCACAGTTATGGAGATTGATGCTGTAGCAGCACGTTGGCTTTTCACAATTTCCTCCTCTTACCTCCAAAGAGCCTCAGCTCTCCCCACTCCAAATTACAACTTGCCTCTTGCAATACGTAAGACAACCTRTGCATTGCCCTCCGTAAGAAACCCAAACTTCTAAAGAGGAACCAAAGTGACCTAGAGATCCTGCATCAGCACTTGGCAACTTTGTCCAACATTCAAACACAGAACCTGCTCTCTTCCACTTACAGCTGAGGCTGACCAATGCTTTGCATTATAGAGCCTGACTGCAAGAAAGAAAGACTTCATCTGCCACCCGTCCTTAGTTTCAAGGCATTTGCCTTCAATACAGAAACAAGTTTTGGACAGTSAAAAGACTCTGTACGTTCAAAAGAGTGTTCAGCTTTTCCAGAAAGGTGGGACAGTTTAAGAGAGTGTTAGAAGAGGTACATTTTGTTGACTTTGTGACTATAGAAGACTGTCTTCATTGGTATCGGGATAGCTGTGCCAAACACTGCCCTGGAAATCACGCGACTCTTGAGATGGGGCTACTCCCTGCTCAAAACACCTGTTTTCTTTAAACAAGCAGCCAACTCAGAGACAGAAAATTAAGGAAAGACCATACATCTGAACAGTCCAAATAAATCTACTATAGAAGCCTGCAAAAATGAGGTACCAGGCACTTCCCTGTAACAACCTGACTGTGGAGAAATAAAATGGCACAAAAGTCAGCTTAACAGTGTAAACTATAAACAGAAAAGTTGGACAGCCTGAGAGACCCAAAGCTGAGAGATGGACTTCTGCTGCAGAGGGAAATGACAGAAGTGTCTTGCTACCACRTCACACCCAAAGAGCTCAAAGCAATCTGAGTAGTGCTCTCTATATGGACTGCCAAAACTTGGATGCATTCACTTCTGAAGGGATAAGATTTTTTTCCATGCTTACAAATATAGTGAGTTTATAAAGTCTACAGTAGCTTTAAGTTCTTCAGTAATATTAAAAAAAAAATCACACCTTTGAAATACAATATGAATTCTGCAGCAGTAACTGTAAAATTCAAGCAAAATTAAATAAATTAAAATAAAATATCAAAATTTGGCTTCGGGGCAAGATGCTATTACACAAGAAGTTTCCAAACTGGTATGGAGCAACATTAGATGAACCAAACAACATTCATGAAATGCTGAGAGCACCCGTATGCAGGTACACTCTGGGCTGCAGAGCAAACCCCTCCACATAGGGACTCACTGTCAAGCATCAAAGAATTGTCTTGAGATGCTTAGCTGTACAGGTATGGCTGCAAGATGTGGGCAGGAAAAGAATTCCTTTCCTTTAAATAGGAATTCCTTTCCTATAAAGGAAACAGAAGCAGAGTGAGGTAAGAAACACTAGAGGTTAAGGCAAGGTGTGATTCCAGTGGGTAATGGAATAGATGTGATGTCCTAACTTGAGAGAYTGGGAGCTTAAAAGCTCTGACTCAGTGATACAGCCTGAAGTTTAATCATATGCTTGGATCCTTCACCGAGTCAGAGCCATCCTCACACAGGGCATCTCAACCCAAGGAGTTGAAGAGTTTTAGAGCGTTTCAGTTCAGTCCTAACAGGTCGCATTTATACCATAGCTATAGTAAGGGCATTTGACCAAGTTATCTTGCCAAGAAAACTTCAAAAAGCATCTGCAGCCAAAAAAGATTAATCCTTACCCGATGCATCTTTAGTGCCATGCCCACACTGGCTGTTAACAGGAGCTGCCCCACCCGAGACAATCGGTAAAATACATCTCACCTACAGCTAGATGCTCATATCTAACTCAGCCTCTCTTGAAAAGGCCTGCTCCAGCATTCAGGAAGTAGTTTTTATCTGCACTGCAAATCTGCTTCAGGAGAAAGATATGGCACATTCCACTGACTACTGTTTCATGGGAAGAGAGTGATATCTTGGAGTCTTCTTTACAGCTTAACCTTAAATACACCTAGACTGGCACATTAGAAGGATGCAATGTCATCCAGATGCTGCCCGTGGAAGCATCAGTAGTCAAAATTAAGTGTAGTGGAGAATGCGCCCTACATCTGGGAGCTCAAAGCAAAGAACAAGCAGCTCAGATTTAAGAGCTGCTACTCAGTGCTTCTAAGGTCATTACTATTCTTTTCACACAACAACCTCTTGTTGCTGCCACAATATATCAGGCTAGATGAGAGTCCAATATAAAGTAATTTTCCTATCAACACCYTCATTTTCTCCAAGCTTAAAGATTAAATCRGTTATTTCACTACAGGAATTTCCACTATCAGGAAGCTGCAATAAAGTTTCTTTGGTTGGCTTGTTCTCACAGCACGCTAAAACTCCATCAGCAGTTTAATGCTTTGAGTTAGCAAGCATTATTGCTTAGCAAAGGTAAATGCAAACAGAGACCTGGAGAGCATGAAGTAAACAGTACAAAACTAAGCTCAACTGCTTAAAGATAGCCTGAATACTTTCAGAGTTGCTGCAGGGTTAGAAATGCGAGCACACAGCTCTAATATGCATCAGAAATTTAAAGCTCTGATATTTAGCTCTTCAGAAAACAGTCACACACACAMAAAAAAAGATTATGCAGTGAGGTAAAGATTCAAACTTCCCATTACATCTAGGCACTTTGGGGTAAGGGAAAGAAATGTAGAGCAATAAGACATGAAAAGTGAGAATTAAAATCTGGATGCCATATTTCCGCGATATATTCTAAGTCGCACATTCTCTCAGCAACAAAGTATAAATCAACAAGAATGATTCTCTGAGAAGTCCACTAAAAGCCCAGAAACGCTGTTCTTATAGGGTTCTGCTCATCAGAAAGTACTTTGTCACACTGCTGTTGTCTCATACAAATCCGAGGGGAACGAGAGCATCTCRGATTTGAGGCAAGGCAGTCTGGCGTTCTGAAAACTCACACAAGTGCTAGCACAGTTGGAAGAAGTTTTTTTCTAATGATTTCTGTTGAACAGTTTGAACTTTCAACTGTCCAAACAGAGATTTCAATGTCAGTGGGAGATGTTCAACCTATGGATGAAAAGCCTTGGAACCTCCTACATAGAGTGGAAGTGACCCACTTCTGTCTCTCTTCTCCTCGGAAAAGCGACTCAACAAACAACTAGCAGGAGGAATTCTAAAGTGTCACTCTTTGCAAAAGTACTGAGGACAAAGTGCTTTTTGTTTCTAGCCTGGAGATCTTGACAAATCAAAAATAGATTAAATGTGCTTGCAGACGGGTTTCTACCTCGCAAGCTGATACATGATCTCACAGAGGAGATCTGCCAGTACTCTGATGCAACGTACACCAGCACAAGTGCAGAAACAGTTATATTCTACCTTCATTTTAAAAAGTTTGAAGAAAAACCAGCATTACAGCAAACCTAAGGGTAATCATTTTGCTTACAGTTACAATGCAATAAATATCAAAGGTAAAAGATAAGGTCCTAAATGCATAGATATTAGGCAATATGAATAAGCAAGTGCTTAATCTTGCTATAGCCAGTAGAAATATCTGCATGAGTAAGGTCACCAGCGAAGGCTTTATTGCCTCCAGGAATAGGCTCTGAATTGGAGATCTGTTCTTGTACATTTATCATTTAACCTTGCTGCAAAGTTCACCAGCATTATTTGCAGCTCAGTAACCAAAACCAAGTTACTGAATAACTTTTCAGTATGAAGTGTACTAATGTACAGTGTACTAGTTCTAGAAATTAAATTACAGGCACAGGCATCTTAACAACTATAAATCTATTAACCCCTTACACTGTAACTTACAARGCTTAAACATATTTTATCTGTCAAAAAGACATAAACATCCATCAATTAAGGTATTAAGGCAAAACCCAGAGATTCAACTATTCAACAAGSGATAACAGCTCCACAAAAGGAATTTATCCGCTCCCACTTCCTGCATAAATCTCTCCTACAACTCAAACTGAAACTGGTAGTAACATCCACCCTTTTCAATGGTTATACCTTCCTGTACCAAAAGTYCTGCCTAATACTTCAGTGCCATGAGGCAATTAGTAGTTTGAGACCTAAAGACCTTCATTATCTGCAAAGCAGGCCTATTACTTAGAACCTGTCCTAAATTAGGTTAGGGCATATCAGCAGTACTCTACCTAGCAAAGACCAGTTTAAGTCAGCAAGATATACTTGATAGAAGYGATTTTGACTACAGAAGTAAGATGAGCAACTGCAAAAGCTCTCAAGAGTGGCTTTACTTGCCTCAATCTTAATGCAGAAGTATCATATCAAGAAAATCATSTCCCTTAAGAATATTTCAAAGGTTAGTGACACTGAACGTGCCATCTGAAAACTGCAAGTTAAACTCAGAATATGAAAGATGCTGAACACAGAGCAATCTCARGTGAAGAAGCAGATATCTATCTGAAGTCTGTCTGCAAGGAACACTACAGGCAAGGAAAGGATCACTTTTGTGACAAGGAGTTAAATCCTGCAAGAAGGAGAAAGAACCATTACTACAGTCAGAATGATGACAAACTTGAGAAATCTCGACCCCACTAACTCAGTATTAGCAACATTTCCTTGAAATCTTTACTCCAAGGGCCCCAAAGTATCAAGGAGGTCTGCAATTCAAGCCTGCTCCCTTTTACACACACACACACACACACACACACACACGCGCGCACTTCTTTCTTATCTCACCATAGTAACCTTCGGACCCTCTCATTCAACCTACCTTCCTTCACCACCATGCATTTCATTTTTAAGGATCCTTTTACCAGGTTGATGCTCTAGTATCCACCCAGTTTATTTTGTTTAGACAAAATAAACTCTCCCCATTCTTACCCCCAAAGAAAGCCTGTATCCAATTTTAATTTTTGCAGTCTGAAGTACATCRCCTTCAAGATGATAGTGCTCATCTTCAATGCTTTTCATCTCAGACAGAAATTTTTGAAAGAACCTCTAGGATTTGACAGCTATGGAATTATTTGCTGATAAACTCCTAAATCCTAATTGAGAAGTTAAAAAGTGTGTTTTGCTCAAGGTAAGAAATAAAAATCATTAAGGAGCAAGATAGTAAARGGACAGTAGTCGTTGCTACAGATTGCATTTACTTCCTCTGTTCCAAAAGATTAACTACTTACCTAGCAAGTTTGGAATGACACACACCTCGGTATTCACAACTGAGATCTAGAGATGTAGGACAGAGGTGAGTGAGTGAGTAGGAGCTGCCTCTTCAGACAAATGCAAGTTTTTACAGGATACGTTCCTATTCTACACTTACACAGTTCAAAGGTTACAAAAAGCTCTGAGCTGGAGAATCGGATAAGTACCGGGTGAAAACAAACAAACAAACAAACAAAAAGTTTCTTATAACATAGCAAAGATGCTCTGATTTCCATTTAGAGGCTGAGCTGTCACTCAAATTTGTCAGCTTCACAAAAAGAGAACAGCAAGTTAAATAACACGTGGTGTTTAACTAGAACTCCTCAGAATTTAAGGTCGTAAAGTCCAAAAAATAGCAACTAGAAGCTCAGGGGTTTAGTGCCCACCTAGGCTGACCTTCTGCAAGACATAAAATGACCCATGAGGTTATAGCCTTAACTGTTTCACAAAGGTGTTTCAGAGCAACATCTTCACAATCCCCAAAACCTTTCCAGTAGGAAAACCACAAAGACTCGCCTCCCTAGCTGGACATACCTGCATATTCTCTGCAGCCACTGCCCTCCAAAGCCAGCCTGGAAATTTAAACTAGCTCAAGGAGCTCTTTAATTGTCTTGGCAAGAGTCACTATAAGAATTGTAGACTTTAAGCACATAAATCAATTTTGAAGAGTTTTTGTTTATTTAAACTTTTTTTTTTTTTATTTCATAAACTTAAAACTTAACTAGATTCACCCCGAGCTGCCTGCTTTCCTCAAGCCAGCACTTCTGCCATAGCAAGTTCCCCCCACAGAAAATAATGGTCCTTCTTGCACTTTTCATGATACAAGCCACATTTAGTGGCTTTTTCTTTGATAAGGTATGTTTTAACTACCTTATCACTTTTCATCTTTGAGCAGCACAGACCATTTAGCTCAGTAAGTACATTATTGAATCTYGGTCACATTTTTAGAAACTAGTTTTTACTCATACGCCACTTGGTGCACTGGGATTGAGGTGGTTCCAAATGTTTGTGATGAGACTGAAAAATGTTGGAAGCAACAGAAAAGACTGGAATAGCATTTGTAAATAGACAGAGACTGCAAAGAGTCAAAGTAGATAAAGACACACTGAAATTTGAGGGTCTGGATATGTTCATGTACGTGAGGCAGTCAATTTAGGTCTACCAGCAGAAGCATACTAGAAGCCRTGAAGGAAGTGCATTCAGGGCTGATGACATTACTAGATCCATTTAACTGGACTTTAAAACAGTGAGGGATTCTTAAAGGAATTCTCCTCAAAAATGGATTTAATATTTCATGTATTAATGATTTAATCAATTGCTGTCTGAACAGTTCTCTCAAAGTATCTCTAGAAAAGGGAACACAGACTAGGAAGTGCTTTAAAGACATCTGTTCATGCAAACATGACCGAATATATGGTCCCATAGCAGGCGGTCATATAGACTGTAAGGAAGAGACAACTTAGCTTGACAAAAATTTAAAATACTAATGTTTAAAAAAATAAGCTGCAGAGTACAGTGGCATGCAACTCCAGCGAGCTCTGAAACAGTTTCCTCCTCGACCAGAACAAAGAGAGTCTTCTTATGCAAGAGGAAAAGTTGTCATACCTTAGCGTTGAATGAGAACACACCGGCCAAAGGAGTGATGCAACGCCACCATTAATTTTAATAGGAGTGGTGCCTGGGTGTGACCCTCGGAAACGACAGAGGCACCCAAGCTCGTACCTTCAACAGACAGTTTATTAAAAAAGTAGTCTCAGAGAAAGAAATAACTCTTCATGCCCCCGTTCCACCAATATTAAGCTTGTCAAATCAAGCAAAATCCTCTTCCCAAAGACCACAACTCCAAAGCTGAGTCTACACGAACACAGCTATCAGTTCAACTAACAGCCACTGCGGTGGCAAGCAATGAACTCTACCAACCTCTGCAGGTACAACCCTAACAAGCAGGTTTCAAGATGAACTTCCTACTCCAACAGGAATTATTACCACCAGCACATTTGGTGTCACTTTTCTTTCACATATTGCTACTGAACTGCCATCCTTAGTCTCTTCTACTGCCAGGTCACCACTGGCTGTTCAAAATATTGCAGAGGACTTGGAATGGCCTAGTAATTGAAAGCTAGACAGCTTATAATCAATGCTTTAGAGGAGCAAAAGATAATTGGTCTGGAGTAACACGCTCCTAAAGCATCACTACAGCTAGCTAGCTCCTCAATTATTTCTGCATCTCTTTCAATGTGAATTAAACAGCTTGGGAGGAGGATGTTCCCGCCACGTAGGGTATCAGTTACCAAAATTACTCAAAGCAAAGCAGTAGTSTTCTGCTGCTTAATGAAATAAATTCTGCAAAAGCAGCACCAATAGCTAAAAATCAGTATCTTTCAAACCAGCAGAGGTTATCAGCCCCAACACATGACAGTACTGCAGCATTTCAGGGTATCCACTAGTCAATATAYCATAAACTGAATGTTTCAGAAGACTCCGACGAGTCTCTTATCTTGCATAGTCCTCTCAGGTGATATCAGAGTTAAGCAGTTGTCCTCATCAAGTGTCAGTGTTTTCTAATGATAACATGAACAACAATCCCAACTTTAGACATGTAGAAAATATTTAGACTCTAACTACTAAAACTGTCAGAACTGAGGTCAGGACAAAGCAGTGTGGCAGCATCTGGAAGTGTTGTTATCGTCATGCAGTTATACCAGAAACTGATTTCTGTAACTACAGTTTTTTTAATCATGGTTGGAAATCGAAGTTACCARATGTCTCCCCTCAGTTTTGACAGAACATACACCAGAAACAGACAGAGAGCAGCCACAGCAAAGACTCACACGCCGCTTCTCCCCACAATTTAATTTACTCATCTGTTACATGCAGACATGCTCTGCAGCAGTGAAGGATGCTAATTGATCACCTCCAAATCGTGTGATACTAACACTAGCTTCCGGAGGGATTACAGGGACTGCAGACCAAAGGGAGAAAAAAAAAAAAAAAAAAAAAAAGCACACAAACAAACTACTGTATTTTGCACTAGAAAACAACTATGCCCTGACCATAATCCATTAGCCAAACCCACGAGGAAAACCTAGCAGGTCGCAAAACATTTACCTTGCTGCCACCTTCCTCCTTTTGTTAAGGGTTCACATTTTCCCAAAGTAGAAAAAAGGTGCATTCCTTTGGGAGTTACTGCAAGAAAGGTTCACTGAACATAGATAAAGATGATAATTTAATTATAATGGCTACCCAGCCAGAATATAATGCCCTGTTCACAGCAAATTCCTGCTACCAGCAGCATGAACAGCACAGAGAAAAAACTAAGCATCTGAGTTTGTCAAGGTACTCAAGGCTCACAGTTAAGATATCCATAATTCACCAATTAAAGAACAGGAACTCTTAATATTAATGATGAGTATTAGTTTGATAAGAATTTGTCATTTATTTGATTAAAAGGTTGTCAACTATTGAGGAAAAGTGCTTAAACAGAAACAAAGTGTCAAGGCCAAGATTAACAAGATCACCTTAAGTAGGTTTGATTTGCTCTCAACTTCCATACGTTGAAGGTAAACTAGCAARACCATCTAGAAACATAATAAACTCAAGTAATTCAATCAAGTTTCTAGGGCCAAAAGCTTAACAAGGCCTACGTTACAATAACGCAGTAGTTCTCAGAAACTGATAAATGTCATTGGCTTGATCAGAAAAGTCTATCAGACCCTAAAAGAGTCTGGATGACTACGAGACAAGCTCACAGGTAAGCTGCAACAGTGCATTCCAGTTACCAATCACTCTAGYACAGCAAAGGAAACTCAAGTAGAGCTTTCTACTTGTCGAAACTCGAGTGGAATAATAAGGGCAAAACCACCAGCTCACATGACTCCAAGTGGGCTTCTACACTATTCAAACAAGAGCAAGCTCTGACTGCAGATGGGATAGAACAACATTCTCTAATTAACTTGGAGGCAAAGTTACTTTTGAGATATAGCAGGTGAGCTTTTATTTTGTAGCTTCTCATTTTTGGTCTGTTCTTTGTCAGGAGGCAAGTAAAGCAAAAGGAAAAAAAAATAAGTTTTCAATTTTTTAGTTGCAACAAATGCAGAATTAAGTTTCTGARAAAGTCTGAAAGCAAACACCTTATAAGGATACAATAGTCAAACAGCGTGGTTAGGAACAACAGAACTCCACAGCATCTCATTTTATCTTACGTTGAAGTTTCAAGGAAACCAACGACAAGTTTGCAGACAGCAAAGCAACATGCAGAGCTTTCCCAGTTGCACAGTCAGATCAGTGACTATGACCCATGAAATCAGACAGTCACAGCACCAAGCTCACTCTCTTCCATGATCTATTTGCAGACAAAACCAGAGAAGTCAGGTTGCCAGTCCTTTGCTCTAGCTAACAGGTTAAAGGTAAGATGCAGTGGTCATAAGCAGTTTGCTCCATGCAGCTATGCTTGGTGCAAATAAGCTGTTCCTTAACTCTCCAGGYGCTCAGTCTTTTTGCTTCCCCATCTACAATCCGGTCTTTAGCTACACTCACTATTCTAATACTTCTAGCTACATTTTCTAAAGACTGAAAGATTGAAATCACTAAAACCTGATAGYCCTTCTCCTCCTAGAAGGTTAGGGCTGCAGATCATGCACAGGCATTTCTGTCTTTTCTTCACACAGACAGTAAAGWGCAGGTTCCCCCAGGCATTTCCATGAGGACAGAAAACAGTATTAAGAAAAAAAAGGTTCCACTCTGTCAAGGCTTCCCTCTTTTCCCAGTTGATGCTGGGGTCAAAAACTTCTCTTACAGATGTAGGAAAGGAGGATCTATTTTTATTTCTTCTATAAGCTCTGCTATTTCAGGTAATAGTACAAAATCAATACTTTGAAAGTGGTCCTAGTTTCTAGTCCCAAAGTTAGAGCCACGAATGAGGCCCAGAAAAGGGAAACAGAAAATGGCTCTAACTGTGTTTCTATAAATAATGTATTATACCTGTGCACAAAACTCAGGATTTGAGAGAAAAACTGCAAGGACTTAATCATGGCAATGCAGCAGTTTTCCTCTACAGTTCAGCTTGGAGTGTGTTACTTCCCCTTATACTCATCATGTTCTAGGGACTGAATCTTGTGCAGTTCCAGAGAAATCAAAAATATTTAAAGAAACTGGACTTGTACATACAAGAGGTCTGTCTCACCCTACAGACAGGGGTCTTAGAGATCTCCAAGTCAAGATACTCTATTTTTCCAAATAAAATCTCTGATAAAGCATAATATACAGCTCTTCATTAGCTCTCCTGGAGGGAAACCTGTCCACACTATTAAAATGGAGAAAGATAAATAACATGCAAGACCTTCTTCTCTAGAAGCCTTATTCATATGGACAGTGCAGTCACAGCACGGAAGAGTCAGGTAAATTACTTTGACAGTGCTGTTTCCTTGAACAGTAGGAAGCTTTTGAGATTAAAGCCGGAAAAAAATCTCACTTTTCCTGTTCTTTTCCCAAGAGGGCTAAATTAAGGAGGATCTAATGTGCCACATCTTGCCAATCTACTAGGGGAGGCAGCCACAAAGAATAACTTAGTTGTGAAATTAAACTGCGATTCAAGAAAACAAGTTCACAAACAACTCCGAACTCCCCAAGTACGTTCTGCCTGGACCTTACAAGGTGCCTGCAGCTGTAGACCTGCGCATCCGCAGAACCGCAGCACCTACCTCCTCCTACCTCAATCCCACAGGAACTAATGGCTATGCTGATCAGACCAAGTCTTCTCAGAGACCTAATCCAGTGGATAGAAAAGTCTATTTAACTCCATACTTTTTAAAGTCAAGTTCCAAAGGTTCTTATTTTAAAGTTTAGCAGGAGATGATATAACAGACAGTGCTGTCACAGCTCAGAGGGTGCCTGCCCATGCAGTAGAAAGCAGGCCCTACACACCTGACTCTGGGCACTTATGGGAAATTGCAGCRTCCAACCCTACAGAGGTCAATGCTCTGCGAGGAATGCAGCAGTGACAAGACTAGACAGGGAGCAGAGAGGAGTGCAGAACATACATGCCAAGACCAGGACACACCGCTGAAGGAAGACGGAGTTAAAAATCAAGGATCAGAACTAAAATGTGCTCTTTCCTACACAAGTACTAACCATCTTTTGAGGTGTGATTCAGTCTTCTTTTATCAGTTTATTCATTCCAACATACCTCTCAATAACGTTTCCTCCAACAGAGCTTCCCAGTCTGGAAGGGGTTCTGTTTTGATTGCCCTTGCAAGAGCCCAGCTCTTCCTAAGGAGCCTAGGACTARCACTAGATTTCTGATCTCATTCTAGCTTCAAGCTACCTTCACAGATGACACAATAATATTCCAAGCATGGGTCAGGCTTCGCAGCTCATGTTTTAATGTCTCTTAATTAAGACAGAACAGCTAAATCCCAGAAGTTGACTACTACAATCCTAGCCCTGTGCTGAAGATCAGTTTAATGAAGAATTGGAGTCACACAAGCCAGTGAAAGTGTCAACTACATTAGCCTCTAACAGACAAAACGAACCAACAGAAGACTCAACCTTTTGAGTTTGGCAATGCCCATTGCAATGAACACTGGAAATGAGTGAGACACGGTGCATGAAGTAAAACAAGACGACCCCCTTAGGCTTTTCATCTACTAGTATTTCTTCAGGGCTCAGTTTCCTTGACATCTTGCCTCGACTTCAATTGCACTGCAGAATTATACTTTAAGGTAATTTTGTAATTGATTTAATTTCACTTGTTTAACTTGTTTTTAGGGTTTTTAATGTTTTTTAAGATCTTGCAACATGTGTTACTGAAGCCATTATTTGAGCTATTCATTCATTACGGGCTTGATTAGAAGCTAGTCTTGCCACTTCCAACCAGGCCATCCTATCAGTTCTACTTTACAGCTCTTCATCTTCCTTCCTATCTAAAAAGGAAAAACAGTGGACTAGTATCTACAATGGCAAGGAGAAAGGGGAAAGAAAAAAAAAAAAAACAGTTCCACCAAAAACATGCTCAAAGTATTAACTTCTTCCAGAGGTGATAATACCTCAGCATAGCAGCTTTCACAAGTGTAGAAGCAATACCAAAGTCCATGTTTCAGATTTTTAGRAAGTCATCTTTCCCAAGGTATGTGTGCAAGTAGAACCTATGAAGACAGTCTTGCTCAAATTTCTTTTTTTAATAGGATTTGGAAGATTTTCTTAACTACATGGTAACTACTGCAGCATCATGCAGTTGCTTCATTCATGAGTATATTCTAAAAAAAAAAAAAAAAAAGAATCATACTGAGTTTACTTTGATGCTGCTATGGATAGCATTAACACCCACGTGGAGGAATGATATCTTAGAAACTTCCAGTTCCCTCCACAGCAAGGCCTACAGAACATACTTGCAGTCAACAGTTAACAGCTTGACTTGTTCTCAGATTCATGTGTTAGATCGCTGCTTTCTAAACCTACATTATGGGATGCAATAAGAGGTATTTCAGAATACAAACCAAAGCTAGGTATGAACAACTACAGTTCTGCAAGGTAAGCCTTTAACTTCAAGTAAAGCTCTAGCTTTAAACCTACTAAAGGGAAAGAGCATCAGTGACTCCTCAAATAGTTTAACCGTTTCAAATAACATTTCAGAAACACTTCTGCTTTGGTCTTCTGCATAGCTCACTTTGCTTTGTGMAGATCTGCAGGTCCAACATACGACTATTTAGCAAACGTGAGTGGAACATCTCGAGCTTGCACATGACCAAGACAATCCAAGTGCACTTCAAAGATAACACTGCACTAAACTTGCTCTCAATTCCAACTTTGATCAGCAAAGACTGGTTTAAGGCCTTCCTTATGGTACAAAGCAATTATCTCCCCTATGGCACATTGGTGCTCATTTCCTTTACATCATACTAGAAACTATTAAACAGATTAGGGGGAAAACAGTTCACTGCTCATGGTCTAGGTTGTAATTAGGACCCGATGACGCCAAGCACTAGCATTCTCCACTAACCCAAAGCAAGAGGACRAAGTCTCAGCTGCTTCTCTCTTCTCATCTGGGTCCTGAACAAGAATAGCTGCCACCAAGCAATGCTAGTTTGTGACCTCTGCCCATCCCACAAGCAGCAGGCAGACAAGGTACAAGGCAGTCGGTACAAGGAGGTGAAGTGATCCTTCACAGCGGGTTCCTCTGAGGGTTAGTGTATCTGGGACACAAGTTCAAAGCTTTATGAGCGGCGGTGCTCAGTCCTGCACAGGGCACAGCAAGACTTCCCAGGAATCAGCATTTCAGGTTCCTGAATTAGCACTAGCCTCACTTTTAGATCTTTCATGCAAGCTSTTCCACCACCTTGTAATTTTGAAGCTCCAAAAAGATAAAGAAATTGCTATCTTTTAACCATCCAGGCAATTAAAAGCAACATGATTTAATGGCCAGGCACATCCCAAATTTTCCTAYGAGCACTGGGAAGATGTAGCACCACCCATCTGGAAGAGGGATGCAACTGCAGATCAAAAAACTAATTTCTCAGAGACGAAATACCCATACAGCAGCTGAAAGGCAAGGCTTTATATCACATGCCATGCTCATGTTGAGCATGAGACACATGTGCAAAAAAAATTCACACACACTATGCAAAAAAAAAAAAAAAATAGGACTTAGTTGAGTACTTAGAGGCTTATTTTGAAATAAACATTTATACAAGCCATCTTTCTTCAGTTCAGTCAATTAAAACAGCTAGGGAATAAGTACAAATCCAAATATCTGGAATTTTAACTTAGCTTTAAAATATTTCATAAGCAGTATGGTACTACTTGGAAATACACTCTGGAAGACCTCATCCAAATCACTTTGCACGTTCTCCTGCTCCAGCAAGCTTGCCAGGCCTCTTGCCCTCACTCCAGCAGCCTCATGATTCTTTTTTCCTCTTCATAATTAATTATCAAAGTACTGCGTAGCCAAATTCCTCCTAGCCTTCAAAGACTAAACATATACTTCTCTCCACTGTCCGAAGCATAGGTTGAATGAGATCTGAGATGATATACTGCATCCTCTACTGTTGTCCCTAAAATGCAAGACTCCGCTATCTTCGGAAGCTCAGGCACCTGTATCCCCTGCAGCTGCAGACAGCTACTTTCATAAAAAATTTGTTTTGTCAAACCAGCCTCTTCTACCAACTGTTCTATGCAGCCCAGAAATTATAGTATTTCTTAACCAGGATAACAGTGAGATTTTAAGAGTTTCAGGTGCAGCTAGATAATAGTGATGGATGATAACAGCGTTCTTAGATAGGTATCTAACCCAACACTGCCAGCAAGAGAACTAAGCTTGAAACTCGATATATGATTTCTGTAATTCTAAGGTTAGAGGAAGTATTACAAAACTATCTTTTAGTACTACAGCTCAAAAAAAAAAAAAAACCCACCCAAGAGAAAACCTCACACCSTTACCGCTCCTGCACATTTGCCCCTCCCCAAACTCCGAGGTGGCAACGCAGAGGCGCTCCTCAMCGCACCGCTTGAGAATCCCAGGCCCCACCTCCACTTATCTGCACAAACTTGCAACACTGACTGCTCACAATATTTCCTGTGCTAGGAGAGATAGAAAACACTTGCTCCCCATTCCAAAAACGGGATGATACAGGGCAGATGAAGCAAAGCAGAGATCAGGGGTCAGTCCCCCCTCCTGTGGTTATCCAGAAGCAGTCCTTCAGAACAGCCTCCCCTCCATCACTGCCAACAGAAGTCTGCCTTTCAAGTGCTAGAGTGCACGCACCAAGCACAGACCAAAGGTACCTCAGTCCTCTAACTACCACTCTGAACATGACACACTTTGCAAGACATCTGCCACATTTCCTTCAGTCACACAACCATCCTTTCCCTCTGGACTTACCTACGCGTTCAAATACTCCTTTATTTCCACCTCTGCACCTCCGCACGCAGCACTACCTGCCGTGATTCATCAGACAAGCTCTTTGCTTCTGAGGGGAAGCCTTGCTACACGTGGCTACCCTGGGCACGAGCGCAAGGGCAGGAGAAATGCCACATGCACATTTGGCAAAAGAGCTACAAGCTCAAACCCTGCGAGCCCTGTAGATGTGGAAGAAACCAGTCTCCAGCACACGCGGAACAGAAGAAAAGAATTATCTGTAGGGGGGAACTCTCCTTGTAAGAAGGAGCAGAGAGACAGCTGCAAGACAAAACCCCACACTCCGGATGGGGCGGGGGGTAAATATCGCTTACCGGAGAAGGGCAACATCTGCCTGCTCCGCATCGCAACAGCCCGGCCGGGGGCGCCGGGGCCGCCAAGAGCCCCACGTTCAAGAAACGGCCGGCGCCCCCGCCGCGCGGGGAGGAAGCGCCGGCTCCGGCCCCGCCGCCGGGCGCACCCAGAGCGGCT